>NW_007044716.1:0-9831 GCF_000164805.1 Carlito syrichta | reverse complement strand
GGGGGGTCCCCGGGGGTCCCCACTGCGAAGAGCTGATGTCGGGGTGGGGGTGGGCAGCGATCTCCAAACGAGCCATGGTCCCCAAACGGGTCAGAAAATCACCGCGGGGCTTGCTGCTGTCGGATACCCGGGAGTTTCTTCTCGGCCTTTATTCTGGGCGTAGCGTCGGAACACAAGACATCTGTCTCACAAGTCCGAAATGGCTGTCAAGGGCCTCCGGGCCCCCGGGAGGGGGGAAGCGTCTGAGCGACGGACAGGACGCGCGCGGAGACGCGGCGCTGCCCGTCCGCGACGGTGAGCAGCGGCCTCGAGGGCTCCCGGGGGAAGGGCGTGAGGAGGCAGCCGGGACACGCGGCTCCCGCGACGGCTGGCGACCGTCTCCGGGAACTCGCTCGGCGGCCCGGGGTTCCCGTCCGCGCCTCCCGTCCTCCAGAGAACGGGTCCTGGCGGGGAGGGGGCTTCCGCCACGCGGCCAACCGCCTGCCTGCGCTGAGCGGCTCTTCGTGGGGCGCCCTCACCCCGACAGGACCTCTGTGATCCGCCGCCGCACACACCGCCCTCGGGGATGCCTGCTCTGTCTGCGTTTTTTTATTTTTTATTTATTTATTTTTTGAGTTGAAGTCTCACTCGGTTGCCCAGATTGGAGTGCAGTGGCCGCTCCGTGCCCGGCTTGTCTGCGTTTTTTAAGTTGAAGTGTAACTTTGTCGAGAGACAGAGTCACCATGGATCCAGTATAATTGGCTCCACTTGTGATCCTAGAATGGGGTAGCATTTCACTGAAAAACAGAGGGAATCTTCCAGCGCGCAGAGCGAGCCCGGGAGGGGGGCTCTGTGGGCGGAAGAGACTGGAGGAAGTAGAGACCGGGAATCAAAATCGGATTCGTAGTTTTGGAGCCACTTTCCTGATAGGGTGAGAACAGAGAAGTCGACTTCCTCTTCCTGCGGGCTCAGGTAAGCGAGGCCTCTTCCGATTGGTTGCTGTGAATCTCTTGGTTTTGCACCCTCTCCCCCCCACCCAGTGTAGTTTAATTACTTGGCACTTAGCACAGGTGACTCCATTCTGGTTTGTTCTGTCCGCTGGACCTAGTGCAGGAGGTGTGTCCAAAACAATGGCCTTCGATAAATGTTAACAGCTTAAATACAGAAAAGTGCATAATCATAAGGGTGTTTATGAAAAGGTGTTTGATGAATGGTCAGAGATAATCCACCCGTGTAAACCACCACTGGGATCAAGAAATAGAATATTAGCAGTAAGGCATACTTTTCTTGATATTATTTGATATCCAGTGAAAAACCCGTTCCTGAGTATAATAAGCAGTTCATCTCAATCACATTTTATCGTTACGTCATTTTTAAGTTTCTTGTAATATCCCTCAAATGAGGTGAAAAAAACAAAAACAAACAACAAGCAACTCTTGGCAAAATAGAAACTTGCATCTCAATTTCAGTTTCCCTGGGGGAAGATTCCATCCCAATTATTCTGCTCTTAATCTAAGGCAGTTCAGACCCTGTAAATTCTGCTTTGCGTGAGGGCATATGGGCTGTGACCTACTCAAAAGTGCCTGCTGAGGGTCCCAAGGTGGGACTGAAATTTAGCCTTGCTCCACCGTTTGGCTTCTTCAACCATCACTTTCTAACAGAGGCTTCCTTGACTTCCTGGTTAAAACAGCCTCCTGCCCCATCCAGCCACACTCTGGTGGGGACTGTTGTCCACCCATCATCCTTCTCCTCTTCCTCTGGAGTTTTAGGTGAACACAGGACCACAGAAGTAGAAACTACATATCCCAGCTTCCCTTGTAGCCAGGCATGTCATGGACCGGAAGTTCTAATCAAGAGAATGTGAACAGAAGTGATGGACTTGCGAGCCCCACAAACTTTTTCTCCTTTCTCCTAGTTGGAATACAGACCAGGCGACAGGTGCTGAAGCAGCTAGAGAACCGATAGATGAAAGATTGCAGAGATGAGGATGACAGAGGCATCTTACATGTGTCCTCCAGACAGTTACAGGGGAAAGAGGGGAACACCCACTTCTGTCTTGTTAAGTGTATGGCTCTCCACTACAAGTAGACTAGACTGTACCTTAACTAAGGTACCCTCTATGTCAGAATGTTGTTTTACTTTCTACAGAATACTTACCAACTATCTGCAATGATCTCATATGTTTAAGTGCTGAAACGCTTATTGTTTGTCTTGACCTGACAGAATATGTGCTCCATGAAGGCTTGGACTTTGTCTTATCTGCAATTTTTTTTTACCAATTACTATTTCTTGACCTAACTGTGAACTTTCATTAGTCTACCTTATCACATAGTTCAGCTCCTATCGCCTGGTCTATATTTCATTGTTGTTTTTAAGAATATTAATATATTTCTCTTTTTTCTTTTTTTTTAGAGACAGGATCTGGAGTGCTGTGGTACGATCATAGCTCATTGCAGACTTGACCTCCAGGGCTCAAGTGATCTTTCTGCCTCAGCTTCTTGAGTACCTGGGACTACAGGCACATGCCACCACGCCTAATTTTTAATTTTTTTTGGTCGAGATGGGGTCTTGCTATGTTGCTCAGACTAGTCTCAAACTCCTGGCCTCAAGCAGTCCTTCCACCTCAGCCTTCCAAATTGCTGATGTTACAGTATGAGCTGCTGCATCTGGCCTAGAATGTTAACACATTTCTACATGCAGGTGCAGAAGAAAATGAAATGAAAGAATTTTAAGGTATAAGGAGAATATTCTTTCCAGCTACTTCATCTCTCGAATCTATGATTTAAAGGTAGACATCTAAGTGAAAATAGAAGGTGGACCCCCCTCCCCAAATTGGAATTATCTTTTGAAGGGCGGGCCCCTTGTAGTACACTTGGACTTTGTTTCTCCAGATTAAACGGTCAACCAAAGTTTTTATCTGCAAGTTTCGAGAAGGTTGTGTCATGATTTATAGAAAAACACCCTGAGTTGTCTCATCTTTCACCATGACAACATACCTGCCTCCACCACCCTGAGTGTTCAGCAGTTTTGGAACCAAAACAGCATGACCCCCATGCCCCACCCTCCCTATTCACCCAATTTCACCCCAAGGGACTTTTACTTTGTTTCCCCTGATGAAAAAAGTCCTCAAAGGGAAATGTTTTACTGATGTGGAAGAGGTGAAACCATAAATGGCAGAAGCATGAAAAGGCATCAAAACTGACGAGTTCAAAACCCGTTTTGAGCAGTGGAAAAAGCATCTCAATAGGTGTATTGCCTCAAACAGAGCACTTTGAAGGTGACTGAAGTTTACAGATGTAAGAATGAATACACAGTTTTCTTATAAGTAAATTCTGTGTTTTTTTGGGTCCTCCTTGTAGTGTTGCTTTTGCATTCAGTTGTATTTTAAACCAGTAAGTATACTTAGCACTGGTTATGAAGAGTTTTTCTACAAAATCTTTGGACACGGCCAGTCTGTGAGTTTAGGAAGGGTCCTATCCTGAGACACAGAGGCAGTCTCAGTTTGCTACAGGGGATCAGCAAACAGGAAGGACCAGTGTTGAGAGTTTGACTTGCCCTGGGGGTTGCATAGATGTACTGGGGGTCACATGGACCTTGCCCTAGGGGTTACATGGACCACTGGAAAGAGGCTGGTCCAAGATGCCAGAATGTAATATTTGAAACCTATGCTGACCGATACCTAGAGTTCAGTGTAGCAGTTGTATTTATTGCCATGTAATACACACCTCCCACCCAAATGATACAAATACTACCCTGAGTCCAAAGCAGTCTATGGATAAATGGTTGTTTGAAGTTGATAGCTAATATGTTCAAACTGAGATTCAATGACTAGTGGTTCACAAAGCTGGAAAACCATGTTATGCTTAATACTTGTAATAGTATGTAATAATATTAAAAGCAGGCTAAATTATACAAAGTTACAAGTCACAGCAAAGATATTAAAGTAATGATTAGCTTAATGGTACAAGCAATTTCACATTATCTTAATGTACTTCCTTCCCATAATAATATTGGAAAGATCTAAATGAGTAATACATCTGGAAAGAGTCAGAAACAGACAAGGCGTGGTGGCTCATTCCTGTAATCCCAGCACTTTGGCAGGTTGAGGTTGGAGGATTGGTGGAGCCCAGGCATTTGGGACCAGCAACATAGTGAGACCCCATCTCTACAAAACACACACAAATATATTAGCCAGGCATGGTGGTGCACGCCTGTCGTCCCAGCTACTCAGGAGGCTAAGGTGGGAGGCTTACTTGAGCCCAGGAGTTTGAGGTTGCAGTGAGCTATGATTGTGCCACGGTACTCCAGCCTGGGTGACAGAGCAAGATCCTGTTGCTAAGAGAGAAAAAAGAAAAGAAACATAAATATTCTGCCAGTTTGCCATTTGCATGTATGCAGTGGACTACAATAGGGTAAACAGCAAAGCAACTTTGCCCTGGTGGCAGGATGGTAGAACACAAGTGTCACAGCACAAGTGAATTGTACAGCTACTTGCTTATGCATTCATCAAAATGTATCATATTTTGCTGCTTGTTTTATCCCACTTTCTATCATACTTTGTCTGCATGTACTTCGTAGGCAATAAAATTTAATTTATATTATGAATAACTTTTTAGTTACTAGGATCGCCTGTATATGTGACTTCATTTTCCAATAAATGTGTCTATACATCTGTGTACTTTATCTTATGTTTAGAGTAATCTTTTCCCTTAAAATCAACTCTGAATTAACTTTCAATGCTTCCATGCAAAAAATACTTAAGATTGTTTTCCAACAAAATTGGAAGACAGCACAGACAGCAGCAATATGGTAAAGGGAAAAACACCACCACTAACTAGTCATTGTGTAATAACGATTTACATCTCATCTCACTTAATGTTCTCAGTAGCATCAGGATTATCCAGCACAGGGTAATCATGTGTCACAACAGACGGATGAAATTCTGTAACAGGAGTCCAGGAACAGTCAATATTTAGAAATCTGACCAGTAAGGCCAGTGATGGGGTCGGTCCACTGAGGTTTGCTCTTTGTGAAGAAAGCCTGTGGAATAAGCCCTTGTGTCCAGGAGTTCCAGTTACCTACTTCAATTTACTCGTGACCCCACTAGCAAGAGTATTAAGTTATGAGCATCTTTCCAATGACAGCGGACTAGCTGAAGGCATAGACAGAAGGAGAAAACGAGGCTGGAGGGACCCACTGAGGGTACAACTTGTCATGCGGTTTCCTGATTTGGGTGTCAGATGGTGTGTATGGTACTATATCTTCCTGTGTAAATTATATATATAGATATATTTTCCAGCTAGTCTAGCTTATAAACCAAATTAACTATAATATCAAACATAGCCTAAGATAGATGAATATATATGCATGTTTATATAAAATAAATATAGATAGAATATGTATATAGAGAAAGCCAGGGTCTTTTACTTGTTACCCAGGCTGGAGTACAGTGGCATGATTAAGCTTGCCACAGCCTCAACCTCCTAGGCTTAAGTGATCCTCCTATCTCAGCCTCCCAAATAGCTGGGACTATAGGCGTGAGCCACACACTTGACTAATTTTTCAAAGCAATATTTGAAGAGACAAGGTCTTGCTGTTTCCCAGGCTGGTCTCGATCTCCTGGGCTCAAGCGATCCTCCCGTCTTGGCCCTCCAGAGTGCTGGGATGACAGGCGTGAGACACTGCACTAGGCCTAGATGGATGATATTACTATAAATATTTACACTTATGCTGTGAAAAATGAGGTTTTAGTCTCCTTGGGACACACAGCTAAGTAGGACTTCAAGTGGCTGGTGGTCTGTCAGGGCTCACAGCTATAGGACAGGCACTCCAACAAAATAAGCACTGCAGTGGGGGACAGGGACACATAGGCTCCTGAGGGCCCAGGGAGGTGGCACCCAGATGAATGAGTCTCCTAGATCACAGCAGCTTTTTCACCAGGTCTTTGGGACCCTAAACCAAAAGGACAGGGTGAGCAGGGAGGGTCCTTGAGTACCTGGCAGCAGCAGAACCTCCAGGAGACGGGGAGGAAAAGGAAGTGGCTCTGTGCCCTTTGAATTAGGCCATCTAGACACCTGCTTTCCCCCGCATGGGAGATGACTCATTCTCTGCATACTTATATGTAAAATATACACATGCTTGCGTTGTAAAAATCCATGTGCTTTGGGTTTCAAGTTCATCAAAGACCAGCATCAGTCACCCTCATGTACTGCATAGCATATGACGTAGGCCCGTGTTGAAATAGTGCTTAGCAGGTAGTGTTTGGAGATGACAGAGATAAGATCAGATGTCTGAAAGTGCCCTGGTCTCATCTGCCTGTACTCATTCTTTCCTGTTCCTAGGCCTGTCTCTATTTGCCTTCTGGCTTCTCAGAATCTTCTCGCTCTGGGTCTCTCCCAGGCCTGGCACCATGGACGGACCTGACTATCAGCCTTTCCCTCCCTCTCCTACCTGTCAAACTCCCTCTTTCTCATCTACTCACCAGGAGGAGGATTATATAATTAAACAAATACTAACGTATGAAACCCCAAAATACTGGCTAATATTGTACTAGCTATCTCACAAAAATTTTATTTCTGAAAGAGGCGCTTTTCAAGTTTAATATGCAAAGGTTTCAGCAGAGATTTGTTTTTGCTTTCCTAGCCCTCAGATTATTGCCCTTGGGAAACAGCTTCTCTACCGTTAACCCAAGCTGACCTTCAGCATTTGTGGTGTTCAGGTGCCCTCTGGAGGCAAAAACAATCTCAAGTGGCAGAAAACAGCTGGTGTGGGTATGCCCAACATGCGCCAACGACCAGACATGATTGACACCTGCGCTGCAGGGCCCATTCATTCCTCTCCGTCTTTCCTTGAACGGACACAGCCTTAGGATGTTGAGCTCCGGGACGGAGACTCTTTGGCCTGGAGTGGCCTTCCAAAGAGTGTCCTGTGATTGGCCCCTTCGCATCACCCACTGTCACTCGGTGGGCACTTCTCAGCAGGTCATCACATCCAGGGAAACCGGCCTTCCCACTCTGCCATGTGCCCCATTTCCTTGTCTTCCTGTGCTCTACAGTATCTGAAATCATCTCCTTCCATTTGCTCAACACATGCTTCAAGGGTCTAATTGTAGGTCCCGTCTTGGAGTATATTAGACCCTGTCTTATGCACTTGGGATATATCAGAGTACAAACAACATGTTCCCTACACTTGTGGAGCTCACAGATCTTGTTTTTTGTTTGTTTGTTTCTGCTTCATTTATTTACTTATTTATTTTAGAGACAGGGTCTGGCTTTGTTGCTCAGGCTGGAGTGCAGTGGCATAGCTCACTATAGTCTCAAACTCCTGGACTCAAACAACCTCTCAGCTTCCCAAGTAACTGGGCTCCCAGCCACATGCCACCATGGTTGGCTAAGATATATATAACATGTGTGTGTGTGTGTGTGTGTGTGTGTGTGTGTGTGTGTGTGTGTGTGTGTGGTCTAGATGGGGTCTCCCTGTGTTGCTCAGGCTGATCTCAAACTCCTGGTCTCAAGCGATCCTCCCACCTTGTCCCTCTCAAAGGGTTTGGAATGACTGGTGTGAGCCACTGCGCCTGGGCCTGATCTTGTTACACATGTTGTTTCCTCAATCACTGTCAGCCTTCCCAATAGAATGTAATCTCTAGGAGAGCGAGACCTTTGTCAGCCTGCACAGCCTTATGCCCAGAGCCTACGACTGTGCCTGGTACATGCTTCCTGTCTGTTGAATGAATAAACAAATGTTTATATTTTCCATTAGGGGACACAAATAACATTTTAAACTCCATTTGCTGTTACAAAGTTAATTCATTCAGTTATCATTTAATTTTTTAAAAATGAGGCAAACAAGAAGCCTAATTATGATTCAAATAGCCATGTGCAGTGGTTCACACCCATGATCCCAGCACTTTGGGAGGTTGACGCGTGGGAGGATTGCTTGAGCCCAGGAGTTTGAGTCCAGCCTGGGCAACAAAACAAGACCTCATCTCTACAAAAAATAGAACAATTAGGCAAGAGTTGTGGCACGTACTTGTAGTCCCAGCTCCTTGGGAGGCTGAGACAGGAGGATCACCTGAGTCCAGGAATTTGAGGCTGCAGTGAGCCATGATAGTGCACTTTAACCTGGGCTACAGAATGAGACCCTGGCCCTCTCCCCCCCCAAAAAGATAAAGGATTTGAGGCTTTCAGGAGCTGCTGACCCTTACAAAGCTGCCTGGTGGGAAAGCCAGGCTTTGAGGACTAAACAGTCGACCCATATCTGTGCTGTCAACCTCCTCTTGGTGCTCTTCACAAAGCCATATTCACATGCACCACCAGGAATGTCTGAAGGCCCAAGTGGCTGCCTCTCACACTTTCCGAATAAACCCACACTCACTTAGCAGGGAGGTGGGCCTCTTGTGGTCAGCCCTACCTCCTCTGCTGCTCTCTCTCCCGTGACCATTCTTCTGTTCCTGCCCTGAGTTCCACAGTGCCCAGTCATTCCTCCTTTTTTCTCCTTGCCACTCTATGGTCTGTTCCCTCCATCTGTCCTGCCTAACTCCTACTCCTACTTCCCAGCTCAGCCATCGCCTCCTCCCAACGCCTTTTCTGGGCCTTGGAGTTGGGGTCTGTACCCATGCCCTGCTGGTGCTGGGCACTCTGTGCCTGGCCCTGTGGCTCTGTGACTCAGGGAATGGTCTTCCTTTGCTGAGTCATGAATGATTTGGGAGACAAGACTGTTCATCTCCAAACTGCCAGCTTGACTACACACTTTGAGCGACCGGTCTTCATTTGGGGGTGGTCAAGGTTTTGCCATTTTAAGCAAGGTGAGGAAAGAATCCTATTATAAATAGGCTGGGTGTGGTGACTCATGCCTGTAATTCCAGCACTTTGGGAGATCAAGGCAGGGGGATTGCTTGATGTTAAGAGTTTGAGAGTAGCGGAGGCAACATAATGAGACTCCATTCCTATAAACAATTAAACAAACAAAAAAACCCAAAGTGTCTAAACTCGGCTTATTTTTACTGGGGGAAATATTACTAATATAATAATAAAATAGGGCATTTTAGAGAGAGTAACTGCATATACCTATAACTTTACAATGATGTAATCCAGCAGGTTTATGGCTCTTCTGATTCCTTTCAACAGATAGTGACTAAACCCACAGGAGGCAGGTCCCTGGACCGGGCAAGGAGAAGGTCACAGTTTCTGTATCTGAGCAGGGGACCCGGGACAAGGTACATGTTCTTGCCCTTGTGGTCACAGGGGACTGTGAGAGCTCAGCGGGCTGCTGCTGCCCACTGCTCCAAGCCACCCTCCCAGCTCTGCCTACC
This sequence comes from Carlito syrichta, assembly GCF_000164805.1. Classification (NCBI taxonomy): domain Eukaryota; kingdom Metazoa; phylum Chordata; class Mammalia; order Primates; family Tarsiidae; genus Carlito; species Carlito syrichta. Next base: position 542 of record NW_007044716.1, on the reverse strand, counting down.
CTGTCCTCCTGCAGAGCCAAACTACTTCCAGTTCCCAAGGGTGCTTTACTGGGTCATACCCCTGTGCCTCTGCATGTCTCTTCGGACTGGAATGCTTGGCATATCGGGAGAAGGCCTGTGTTGTGTTTTCTAGCAGCTTAGCATTGTTTGAAAACCCTGTCTACATGGAACTTTCCTAACACATGAATGAGTCTTGCGTCCTGCTCTCCAAGACAGAAGCCAGCAGCCCCACTTGGCCTGGCTCCTTTGCAGAGCAGGGTACAGGTCGCCCCCCACCCCCAGTCAGCTGCATCTCCATGAGACATTAACTTGGAGATGAGCAAGACACAGGAAATGACTGCTCAGGCAAACAGGCAAAGGTGGTAACCAAGGTGCCCTAGCACTAGAGGGGGCAGTGGCGCAAACTGTCACACCAAAGCCCAGAGCAGTGGTTTCCGTGGCAGGCCAGGTCTGTGGTGGGCTCAGGGCCCTGTTTCAGGAAGCTGTTCTGTATGCCCACCTCCTATTCAGGGACCCAGTATTTTTTTTTTTTTTTTTTTTTT
>NW_007044715.1:0-2047 GCF_000164805.1 Carlito syrichta | reverse complement strand
GCAGGCCCTGGACCAAGGAGTGGACGTGGAGGAAGAGTTTGCCTCGAGTGATAGATAAGGAGAAACTTTCAGCAACAAGAAGGGCTGCCCAGCAGGTAGTGGGCTGTGGTCCCCAAAGTGTCCAATCTGTCAGAGACTGGCCATCTCGATGTCTGAGGGTGCAGACCCTGGAGAGACAGTTCCTGTCCTGGGGGAAAGCAGCTCTCGGACCTCCTACTGCTCAGAGCTTCTAACACTCTCAACCTCAGTGACAGAGTCCTCAGTCTCACAATTCTTCCTTAGGAGACCTTATGCATTTTTAGAGGGTCACAGGTCGTGTGAATGGCCACTGGGAGAGACAGTGCATTATTCCATTTAAACTTGTGTCGATGCCCCCAGGCAAGAAGCCAGACCCCTACGACGGGCATAAGCACAGGGGCTCCTTCCAGCGCGGCTCTGGGTGACCCAGTGACACCCACGCAGTCCATGCACAGTATTTGGCAAACAGTGTCTGCCGCACGTAAAGCTCTTCTGGCTGATGTCCAGATTCCCGTGCAACTTCCTCTCGCAAAGCCCCGGCCCCTCTAACTTTCCCCAAAACATCTAGGAAGCTGCCCTTGTGGTTCCTGGCCCAGCCCCACTTCCTCCGAGAGTGAGTCAACCGAAGCTTTCCTGGGCTGCCTGCGACGGTAAGTCCAGGAGTCCCCAGCAGCCCAGGTTCTCGCTCAGGCCCAGGCTGCAGCAGACTTGGCAGGGCCACTTGTTTGCTTGTGGCTGACGGCCCCGGGGGAGCTGCCTGCAGACAGAGGTCGGGACAGCTTTACTCCTTAGTGTAAAATGCAAAACTCCCAGATAGAACCCCAAACACTCTCCCCTTCCCTGCAGTCCAGAACAAGGCAGAACGTCTGAGTGTCTGTGGTGCTTCCCGTCCCCTGGCCGCAACGGTGCAGAGCAGGAGCCCGATGGTGGGGCTGGTGCTTCGGATGGGCAAGAAGAGCAGGTGGAAGCAAGATGCTTCACCTCTTCCTGGGACCGGTGGGTGGGTGGTGCCCACAGCACAGTTGGGGACCCCAGGCGGGGCCTGCAGCTCCCCACCTCCGTGCAGGGAAGAAGTCCCCAGCCATGCATAGCTGGTCTTTGGGCCGGGACAGGCGCGCTGTGGCTGCTGAGGGTCTGCAGATGTCTAGGTCCTGAGACGCCTCCTGCAGCAGGGACTAGTGGGGACATTTCTGAGACAACTGAGTTGATCCTGGGCCCTGGGCTCACATGGGGATATGGAAAGGGGAGGTGGGCAACACCAGAAGGGCCCCACTGAGCCTGGGCAGGGCAGGGCTGGGGCCAGGCTGGGCCCTCACATCACACAGAGTGCAGGCGGTAGCTGCAGCCGACGTGGTGCCAGCCAGTGACACTCCAAGCCTCAACTTCCCTTTCGACTCAGGAGAAACCACCACAGGCACTAGCTCCATGCCTCCTCGGGGTCTCGTTTATAGTAACGGGGGGCCAGTGGCATGCCAGCAAGGCCCAGTGGGCATCACCTCTGAGGCCCAGGGAGACAGGAATAGGGTTAGGGGAGGGGGCTTGGAGCCAGCCTTCAGGCCTCTCCCTCAGGGCTCTGGGCCTAGCAGCAAGTATCCGACACCAGGGCTCTGCGTCCAGTGCTGTTCTCAGGAGTGCCCAGTCCCGGCCATCTGTTTTGCCCCAACATCACGCTGGGATCCAGCCCCCTCAAAGTCTCTTCTGTACGAGTCCTGGATTCCCTAGGGTCTGGTCTGGAGGTGGCTAAGTGGGGGACGCAAGCAGAGACCGCCAGAATCCCTCTTCAGGCCAGGTGAGCCTCTCCCCCTGAGCCTCGTGCCACCGATGCTGCCCTGGCCTCCAGAGGGCGCCCGGCTGCCCTCCCAGCCCCAGCCCAGGCCTCACTTCCCAGAGGTGGCTGTGGGCAGGGGGTCCTCCTTCCCTTCCTCCTCCACCGAGAACATGACATCCCCGCAGCCGCCCAGAGGCGGTTCTGTCTCCTGCTCTGGGTAGTGGGGGGCATGGTCCACCTCCAGCTCCTCCTCGAACTCGG
>NW_007044714.1:76818-78074 GCF_000164805.1 Carlito syrichta | reverse complement strand
TCAGGATACAAAATAAATGTACAAAAGACAATCGTATTTCTCTACACCAATAATAAACAAACAGAAACCCAAATAAAAAACACAGTTCCATTCACAATAGCCACAAAAAAAATGAAATACCTTGGCATCTTCCTAACCAGAGACGTGAAAGACCTTTACAATGAAAATTACAAAACACTGCTCAAAGAAATTAAAGCCGACATGAACAAGTGGAAAAATATCCCATGCTCATGGATCGGAAGAATCAACATTGTGAAGATGTCCATCTTACCTAAGGCAATCTACAAATTCAATGCAATACCCATTAAATTACCAACAACATTCTTCTCAGACCTAGAAAAAACAACACAGGAATTCATATGGAAACACAAACATCCAAGAATAGCCAGAACAATCCTCAGCAAAAAAAACAAAGCAGGTGGTATCACAATACCAGATTTCAAACTTTACTATAAAGCTACAATCATCAAAACAGCTTGGTATTGGTACAGGAACAGGCATATAGATCAATGGAACAGAATTGAGATTCCAGAAGCAAAACCTCAATTTCTCAACCAACTCATCTTCGACAAAGCCCCCACCACCTACCAATGGGGAGAGGAGAACCTATTCAGTAAATGGTGCTGGGAAAATTGGCTGACCACATGCAGAAGATTGAAACAGGACCCCTATCTATCCCCATGCACAAAGGTTAACTCCAAATGGATCAGAGACCTAAATGTAAAACCTCAAACCATAAGAACCTTAGAAAAGGAAGGAAATACTCTCATGGAAATCGGAACTGGCATCCAATTCCTGTACAAAACCCGAAACCCACAGGACTTAAGAGAGAAGATAGACAAATGGGACCTTATTAAACTGACAAGCTTCTGCAAAGCCAAAGAAACCATCAAGAGAGCAGGGAGACAGCCTACAGACTGGGAAAAAGTATTTGCCAACTCTAGGTCTGACAAAGGCTTAACATCCTGGATCTACAAGGAACTGAAGCGTACTGAAAAGAAGAAAACAAACAACCCCATTATAAAATGGGCAAAAGACATGAACAGACACTTCACAAAAGAAGACATTCGAGCAGCCAACAAACACATGAAGAAATGCTCAACCTCACTAATCATCAGGGAGATGCAAATCAAAACCACACTGAGATACCACCTAACTCCAGTCAGAATGGCAATTATCAACAACTCAAAAATACAGCTGCTGGAGAGGGTGTGGTGAAAGGGACACTTCTACACTGTTGGTGGGAGTGTAAACTA
>NW_007044714.1:44440-76637 GCF_000164805.1 Carlito syrichta | reverse complement strand
CCCTTACTGGGAATATACCCTGAAGAACACAAATCACTCTATAAAAAAGATACCTGCACACGTATGTTTATCGCAGCATTGTTCACAATAGCAAGAACCTGGAAACAACCATGCTGCCCATCAAAAGAGGACTGGATTAAAAAAATGTGGTACATATACACGATGGAATACTACGCAGCCATAAAAAAGAACAAAATCATGAATTTCGCTGCAACCTGGATGGAACTAGAGTCTATAATACTGAGTGACCTCTCACAAAAACAAAAATCCGAATATCACATGTTAGTCACTCATATAATGGACCTTACATCCAATGCAATACTATGAGAAAATGACTGATGGTACTGGGAAACTATGGGGGGGAGGGGGATGGGATTAACAGTAGCAAATATCTGTCAGGGGATGGGAAAACACTTCTTATCTACAGGGTGCCCGAATGAAACGTCATTGTACACCTAACCCTTAACTGTACCCCACAAAACCACAATAAAAAATACTGATTAATGAAAAAAAAAATTAAATTAAATTTTTTTATTTTAAAGATGTGGGGTACCATTCAGGTTTAGGTATACCAACCTTGATTGTGCAGGCACCCTTGTTGATGAGATGTGCCCCTTCCTCCTCTAGAAGTTTCCCTCAACTGCCAATCCCACTCTCCTTCCCCTGACAGTTTCCCACTACTGTCAAACCCTTTCTTATAGCATTATAATTGTTCAAGGTCTGCTTATGAGTGAAAACATATGGTACCCTGTTCTTTGTTTCTGTGATAGATCACTGAGTCTGATAGACTCTAAATCCATTCAAATTGCTGCAAAGTTCATTGTCCTTCTTTATGGCTGCACAATATTCCATTGTGTATATGTACCACTTTTTTTAATCCAGTTCAGCTTCGAAGGGCAGCACGGTTGGTTCCATGTTTTTGCTATTGTGAATAGAGCTGCAACAAACATACGTGTGCAGGTATCTTTTTTGCAGAATGATTTGAGTTCTTCTGGGTATATTCCCAATAGGGGAATTACTGGGTCATATGGAAGGTCAATTTCTAGTTCTTTCAGAAATCGCCACAGTGTCTTCCAAAGAGGTTGCACTAGTTTGTATTCCCACCAGCAGCGTAGAAGCGTTCCTTTTTCTCTGCATCCTCACCAGCATCTGTTGTTGTTAAAGAGTGAAATGTTGCGAGATTTCCATTTGAGATGAGGATGCTAAACACAACTATTAAACATTGTATTGCATATCTTCATCTCCACAATAGGCAAAGGATATAAGCAAAATATGCTGAAATTGTACAAAATGAAAAAGAATTGCACAGAATAATTGTCATTTCTACAAATGATATGACTGTGTATTTAGTAATACAAAAGAATTTGCAATAAAACATGATAAATAATGAGAGCGCCAAGTTTTCTGACTCTGAGTTCTTTATAACAAAATAATTGCATATTTATTTTCTAGGAACAAAAAACTTAAATAAAAATTGGGGATAGAACTGGGATAGGAAATAAACTTAAATAAAAATTGGGGATAGTACTGGGATAGAAAATAAACAACAAAAAAAATAGAGAACAGAGAAACAGACCAACTCATATATGAGCACTCGATATATGGGAAAAAATGGGGTCGTTTGTTGATCGTCAGAGAAGAATGCACTCTTCTAGGAATAATGTTGACTCAGTTTGGAATCCATGAACAATAAATAAAAATCAGAAACAAGACAAGAATATTCTTATATCCTCTCTCACCACTTCTATTCAGCATTATTCTCTAAGTCTTAGATAGTTCAATAGAGAGAGAGAGAGAGAGAGAGAAAGAAAGTATGCAGTTTGGAAAGAAAAAGAAAATTATCTTTATTTGTGGATGACACGACTGTTCATACAGAAAACATTAACAAAATCTTAAAAACAAAACAAAATATCACAACTCCTGGAATTATAAGCATGTTTAGCATGGGCTACAAAACAACATCAATGCCTAGCAGTTAATGACTTTCCATTATATAAGCAATCAAGAAGTCCACTTTTTGTTTTAGTTGGAGTCCCATTCTGTCATCCAGACTGGATGACAGTGGTACGCTCCCAGCCACCACAGCCTCCACCTGCTGGGCTCAGGCAATCCTTCTGCCTCATACTTCCAAGTAGTTATAACTACAGACACACACCACCATGCCCAGCTAATTTTTGTCTTTTTTCTTTGTTATAGAGATGAGGTCTCGCCACGTTTCACAGGCTGGTAAGAATTTGAATTTTTAAATTAGAAAATCTGATTTATAATAGCATCAAAATATTGAAGTACTTAGGCTTAAATCTAATAAAATATATTCAATAAAATCTAATAAAATGTATTCAATATAAAAAAAGATGTACACAAAAACCTGAAAATCACTAATGAAAGAAATAAAAAAATGATAAAATAATTAGAGACAATCTTTGCTCATGGATTGGACGACATAGTGAAAATGACAATTTTTCCCAATGTGATCTAAATTTTAGTGGTATTTAATACAATCTTACAAACAAGTCTCAGTAAGCTTTTTAAAAAAATATAAAGATATCCACAAACTAATTCTGAAGTTTATGTGGAAAGACAGAATTGCTTGAATAGCCAACACAATTCTGAAAACAGAGGGAGTAGTTGTAACACTCACACTCCCAATTTCAAGATTTGCTATAAAGCTAAAGCAGTCAAGGCAGTGTGTTATTGGCAAAAGGACATATAGATCATTTTCAGGAACCAAAATCTGCATTCATGTTTGATTGCTGTATAAAAAGTTACCATAAACTTAGCAGCTTAAAATGACATCTACTGTACTAGGTTCTCTGCTCAAGGTCATACAAGGCTGAAATCAAGACGTCAATCAGGCTGCGTTCTTATCTGGAGCTCAGGATTCTTTTTTAAGCTCATGTGATTGTGGTGAACTCAGTTTCTTCCAGTTTATAACTACATCCCAGTTTCTTTGCCAGTTGTCAGCTGTTGGTCACTCTCTGCTCCTAGAGTCTGCTTACATTCCTTTCCATGTGGCCCCTCTGTCTTCAGAGCCAGCAATGAAATCTCTTCCTTGCATTAAATTCCTTCACTTTTCAAATTCTTTTTGCCAGGAAGAGCTCTGTCTTTTTAATGAACTCAACTGATTAGGTCTAACCCATTGTTTTGAACTGAATCATGTCCTCCTAACCCCAAAATTTATGTTCTGAAACCCTAACTCCCCAATATGACAATATTTCGGGATAGGGTCTTAAAAATAATTGAAATTATATGAAGTCATAAAGGTGGTGTCCTAATCCAATAGCGTTGTTTTTCTTTTTTTTTTTTTTGAGTTGGAGTCTCACTCTGTCACCCAGACTGGAGTGCAGTGGCCGCTCCTGGCCACCGCAGCCTCGACCTGCTGGGCTCTGGCAATCCTTCCGCCTCAGCCTTCCGAGTAGCCGGAATTACAGGCGTGTGCTACCATGCCCGGCTAATTTTTTTAATTTATTGTAGAGATGAGATCTCGCCTGCCCAGGCGGGTCTCGAACCCGCGGGCTCAGGCAATCCACTCACCTCAGCCTCCCAAAGGCATGGGATTACATTCTGAGCCACCAAGCCCGGCTACGTTGTTTTTCATAAGAAGAGAAAGAGACTCTAAGGAGAAAAGGCATGTGAGAATTTAGTAAGAACGTTGTTAAAAAAAGAAAGCACCTCAAATATCCAACAAAAATGGAATTAATAAACCAAATATAGTCCATCCATACAAGAGGATAATACTCAGCAATAAAATGAAAGAACTATTGACACACATACAACTTGAATAGTGCTGAGTGAAAGAAGTCTGTCTCGAAAGGTTATATATTATGGAATTTTCTATATATTATGTATGGAATCCAAAGAAGGGTAAAGCTATAAGGAAGGGAGAACAGATCAGTGGTAGCAGAGGTTTGTGTTGGAAGAGTATTTGATTACAAATGGGCAGCGTAAAAGAGTTCTCTGTGGTGATAAGACTGTTAATTATCCTGATTGTGAGGGTAGTCACACAAACTTATATACATGTTACAATTCATAGAACAGTACAAAAGGTCAATTTTCCAGTATAATAAATTAAAAATAAAATTAAAGAAATAATTTACCTCTAAAGATATTTTATGAATTTCATGAAGCTTCAAAATAAGAATTTTGTAAATTTTAAAATTTATTGATAATAAAAAGCAAACATTTAAAGCCACAATCTTGACACTAGGATTATTACTTTTCTATTTTTTTAGAAAATATGTAGTAATATAAAGCTACTGGGTTAAGGTATAGGTATTTTTCTTTCACAATAAAATGAGAAATTTTCAAATGAAATCGTCTGGAGATTGCTGTCATTCTTTGCCACATTAAAATGTGGTCAAATTTGCCATCCACAAAAGGATTTCAGACCCTCAGCAAATTTTTATGGACTACACCTAAAATTCATTGCAATGAGTCAATCCAGCTAAGCATTCACGCTCTTGCCACATCTTGTTAGTTTCACCATCCTAACATTACACAGAAATGCATTTTATTTCAAAACTAATTGTCAAATTTCTAACTACAGAAATATACAAGGGGAACCCCCCAAACAAGGAATTTATTCATAAAAATTGTGTATTTATACATGTTTACACCTCAGTCACCTTGAAAGTGCTCTCCATTTGATGAAATATACACCTATCAAGATACTTTTTCCACTGCTCAAAACAGTTTTGAATTCATCAATTTTGATGCCTCTTAGTACTTCTGTCATTTTTTGTTTCACCTCTTCCTCATCAGCAAAGTATTTCCCTTCAAGGACTTTATTCATCCAGGGAAACAGAAAGAAAAAAAAAGTCACTCAGGACGAGATCTGGTGAATAGAAAGGGCAAGGGGATGGGAGTCATGTCGTTTTTGATCAAAAACTGCTGATCACTCAGTGTGATGTGGTTAGGTGTGCTCGAAAATCACCAATCATTAAATGGGCAAATATACTGAAAGCACCTCCAAAAAAAAAAAAAAATTCAATGAAGCTGAATGCAATCTCTCACAACAACGATAACTGGTACACTGATGCTGATGGGTTCCTAGAATACTTACATAGCAGGGGAAGCCTGTACTATAAGGACCCACCCTCCAAAAGATAATTTCGTTTATTTTAATTTTTTGTCGGGGAACTCCCCTCTCATATTGTTCTAAAATCAAGAAAGTCATCACAAACAGTTGTTCCAGCAGATCTATTAATGGGGAAATTAACTCTGCCAGCAATGTGAAATAAAAGCCCCTTGCATTCTGAGCAACCTGAAAGTCAGCTGGTCTACATATCATTTGCATTTAGTCTTGTTGCGTTGGGACCTCTGGCTGGGGACCAGCCGGCTGCTGCTGCTGTTACTGTAAGACACCCAGCCTATATCTGTAATGAGGGGCAGATGATAGGAGGAATCTAAGGGATTTTTAATATACATCTTTTCTCCAGCACAGCATGAGAAGCAAGAACAGAAAAGATCTGCTTCTTTTATATGCACCAGCTAAGTATGGTAAAAGCATGCCTTTAGGGAAAAAAAGTCTAAGACTAGCAACCAATTTGTCCTTTAAAAGGTTTCCCAAGATACTAAAAGCAACATCTTTACTTTAAAGATTGCCACATCCTCCAGTTCCCCCATACATCTGCTAGGTCATGGAATGTTAGTACCCAGAGGAGCTGAATTAGAGGACGAGCAAAAGATGAGAGTCAGGAAATGGCAATGGGACCCCAAAGTACACAGTACTGGATACAGAGCTGGACACGCTTTTAGAGTTGCAATGGTTCTTTCTTGCTTGGTTCTAGAGTTAGCCATTTTGTCTACTTCCATTGACCAAATAATGACACCTTGAAAAATTTCACTTTACCCATTGCTCTGTGATTATAGATGAGCTGATGTATTATAGCATGAATCTTCATTCTTCTCTAAAGTAGAAAACACCAACATTTTAACAGTAAATGAAGAGAATACATTGAATTGAGAAGAGAGTCTCTTATAAATGAGTGTGCCATATTATGTAGCAATGTATAAGTGTATATTGAGTATAAATGGCCTTCAGTGGAGTATGTAAATAATTCATTAGGCAGGAAATGAGAATAGGCTATTTTACTATAAGAAACATAATGATATTTCTTTTTTCTTTTAAAGAAATCTTTCTGTGACAGATGAGAATCAATCATCTGATCAAATGTTATTTCTGCCTTTTGAAACAGCAGTGCTAATGTATTTTTCCTTCTTCCTTCTTATGAATACAAATTCTTATTACATGCATTTTATTGTTAGTAAAGAGAAACTATAATCCTGGTTTTAAAGTGATTGGGGCATTCTTCAGGAGTTCATTGGAAGTATATCAGGAAGGAGGGCCAAGATGGCCAAATGAGGACATTGCACGACTGAAGCTCTCTGTAAAGAGGTCTACACAGAGGAGCAGACCTAGGAATTTGAGGGTCAACCTGGAATCTCAGGCTGAGGTCTATCAGACGATCACCTAGGGACATGGAGAATGTACAGCTCCAAACCACAGACACTCCTGGAAGTGGTCCCAACATGAGAACAGGAGAGCACCCTTAGAGACAGAGGGAGTGAGTGAAAATGACAGCTTCTCTTGTCTATACACCTTATGTAAGCCTCTGCAGTCTCGGCCAAGGGAGAGACAACCCAGGAACTCCCCATACACACCTCTCCTCCACCATCTGGGTACAAAGTGCTGCCCGAAATAAAGATAAAAGCACCTGCAGATTCCATGTGAGGCTCATGGAACACCAGCTTCCTGGAGTCCCCAGCCATTGTCTCTGAGTCCCAACCCCTCAGAGAGGCTCAGCAGAAAACACCCTGTGGGGATGATCTGGGCCATGTGAGTGGTCCCGCCCTCTCCACCACCAAGCAGAGTGCCACATGATCAACATAGAGAAGTTCCTTCAGTGTCAGCAGCCATTGTGGCCTTCAGTCTGGGTTACAGATACAGCTTGCCCTTAGGGAGCTGCCAGTGTTGGCATAGCTTACACAGAGCGAGGTGGAATCTAAGAGGTGGAGTATCTCTGCACAGTGCTGTGGTGGTAGTGTCTGGCCCACCTGTGGACAGAAGAAAAACTAAGAATCCTTACTGCTTTCTTTCTACCCCTGGGTAAAAGGAGCAGTCCCACCCAGACAGCAGGAGGCCACTTCATATCCCCAAGAGCACCTGAGCCAACGTAGAGCCACAGGGCCTTGGCAGGCTGCCTTCCAATTCTGCTTACAGGATAAGTAGTATGGGGAAGAGGACCCTGGAGCTCCAGCCAAGACCCCATCACCTGTTCTAGAGAGAGGTCTCCAGACCATACAAATCAACCAGGTCTCACCCTGTTTCTGCAGACTGTACCAGTGAAACAGTTCCAGATAGTTTACTCCCAGATCACCACCCTGCTTGCAATTGGTGCATCTCACCTGCCAGAGGAGAGAAAGTAGGACAAAAGAAACACAAAAATGGCCAACCCAACAGTAGCAACAGTATCTAATTAAAAAACAAAGAAAAGATTCTGCCCTCACAGATGAGGAAGAATCAGTGAAAACACACCAGCAATCACGAAAGCTTTAATAAGTCAACACCAACAAGAAAGCTTCCCAGATCCCAAACAATGAAACCCATTCAGAATGACCTGTTCCTGATAATAAACATAAAATTCAGACTATGAATGGCAAAAATACTCAATGATATCCACAAGAAGGTAGATACACAGATCATTCAGACCATGAAAACAGTGCAGAAAGTGAAAGCTGATCTGGCCATTATAAGAAAGAACCAATCTGAACTTCTGGAAATGAAGAATCCTTTCCAGAAATTTCAAAATACAATAGCAAGGCTCAACAGCAGAATTGATCAGACAGAGGAAAGAATCTCATAGCTTGAGGATTGAACTATTAGACCAACCCATTCCAACAAGGATAAAGGGCTTAGGTAGAATGAGCAAAGCCTCTGAGACATTTGGTATTATGTAAAGAGACCAAATCTATAGTTGACTGGCATCCCTGAGTGAGAAGTGGAAACTTAGAACATCCTGAAGCAAGTCTTCCAAGACATCATCCAAGAAAATGGCCCTATCTTGCTGGAAAGGCAGCTGTACAGATACAAAAGGCTCAGAGAACTCTTTGAGGTATTACATGAGAAGACCACCTCCAAGGCACATAATAATGTCTCCTCAAGGGAGTATGGAAAAAAAATCCAAAAGGCAGCTAGAGAAAAGGGACAAACCACCTCCTGAGAGGACCCATGAGAATTACAGCAGACTTCTTAGTAGAAACCATACAAGCCAAAAGGAACTGGGGTCCCATCTTTAACATTCTTAAATAAAAATAATTCCAGCCAGAAATTTCCTATACCACCCAGTTAAGTTTTCCGTATGAAGCAGAATTAAAATCCTTTCAAGACATCCACTTCCTAAGAGAATATGTGTTCTCCAGAGCAGCCCTTCAGGAGAGAAGCAAAAAGAAAGTTCTAAGCACAGAAACAAAAGAACTGGTCTACCCATTGCAAAAGCACAGAGAAACAGTCTTCCGACCATACAAATCAACCATAAAAACTAAAAGCACATCAACCTCTTAATGGCAATATGACAAGAACAAATTCAAATCCACACATATCAACAATTAACTTAATGGTGAACAAACTGAATGTGCCCTCAAAGTTATAGGGTGACAAATTTTATAAAGAAGCACGATCCATCCTTCTGCTGCCTTCAGGAAACTCATCTCACTGTGAATGAAACCCACAGTCTCAAGGTTAAGGCCTGGAGAAAGACTTTTCCAGGCAAGTGGAAAACAAAAAAGAACAGATGCAGCAATTCTTATATCAGACAAAACAGACTTTAAACCAATAAAAGTTAAAAAGAATACTGAAAGACACTACATAATGATAAAAGGTTCAATCCATCAGCAAAAAATAACCATCTTTAATACGTACACACCACTATAGGACCACCCAGATTTATAAAACAATTGGTAATTGAACTAAGAGAGGAAAGAAGCAGCAGCCATACAACCATAGTCATAGACTTCAATATCCCACTAACAGTCTTAGACAGATCATCGAAGTAAGCAACCTGCAAGGAAATCAGGAATCTTTTTTTTTTTGAGTTGGAGTCTCACTCTGTCTCCCAGTCTGGAGTGCAGTGGCGTGCTCCTGGCCACCACAGTCTCTACCTGCTGGCCTCTGGCGATCCTTCCACCTCAGTCTTCCAAGTAGTTAGAACTACTGGTGCACACTACCATGCCTGACTAAATTTTGATTGATTGTAGAGATGAGGTCTCGAGCCCACGGGCTCAGGTAATTCACTCACCTTGACCTCCCAAAGTGCTGGGATTACAGGCTGGACCAAGAAATCAGGAATCTTAATTTGACACTTGACCAGGTGGACCTAATAGATATCTACAGACCACTCCACCCACCAACCAGAGAATAGTCATTCTTTTCATCAGCACATGGAACATAATCCAAGATAAACCACATACTCATATGTAAATCAAGTGTGAAAATTTTTCACAAGGTCAAAACCATACCAAATATTTCTCAGATCACAGTAGAAATAAAAATAAATATCATCACCAATAGGAACCCCACTAAAACAGAAAAATATGTGGAAACTAAACAATATGCTGCTGAATGACTCTAGAGCTAACCTAGAAATAAAGGCAGAAATAAAATAAAAGATTCCTAGAAACAAATGAAAACAAATACACAACACACCAAAACCTCTGGGACACCTTGAAAACATTGCTGAGAGGGAATTTCATAACATTACACACACATATTAAGATAATAGAGGGATCTTAAGTAAACAACCTAACATCACAAGTAAGGAAGCTGAAAGACAAGAGCTATCCAACTCTAGAATTAGCAGAAAAATGAAAATCATTAAAACAAAGTCACAGTTAAATTAAATAGAGAGTAAAAATTTATACAAAGAACCAACGAGATGAAAGCTAGCTTTTTGAAAGGATAAATAAGATTGACAGACATCTTGCCAGATTAACAAAAAAAAGATAAGATTTAAATAAACAAAATTAGAAACAAAAAAGGTGATGTTAAACTGACTCAAGAAATAAAAAAGATTAAAGAGAGTACTATTAACATCTGTTGTGAATGAACTAGAAAATCTAGAGGAAATGAAGGAATTCCTGGTATCCCATCAACTTCCTTAGATTGAAACAGAAAGAAACTGAAACTTTAAACAGACCAGTAACAATCCAAAAAATTGTCACAGTAATAGGAAACCTCCCTGCCAAGAAAAAACCCTGCATGTGTACTGGGGTGGGGGAAGCCCTGAGTCATATATTTCTCAGCTGAATTCTAAAAGATGTGCAAGGAAGTATTCCAAGCAATTGAAAAGGAAAGAATTCTCCCAAGTCTATCTTATGAAACCAATATAATCCTGGTGCCCCAAAATGGCAAAGACCCAACAAGAAAAGAAAATTATAGGACATTTTCCCTGATGAATATAGATGCAAATATTCTCAACAAGATTTTAGCAAATTGCATCAAACAGCACATTTCAAGAGTCATTCATCACTATAAGGTGACTTCATTTTTGGAATTCAAGGCTGGTTTAACCTATGTAAATAAATATACATAATCCATCACATAAAAAGCTGTAAAACTAAGAAACACATTTTTATCTCATTAGATACAGAAAAAGCATTTGATAAAATACAACATCCCTTCTTGATAAAAGCCCCTGAACACCTAGGCATTGAAGGGATATTCTTCAAAATCATAAGAGCCATCTGTGACAAACCTGCAGCCAACATCTTGCTTAATGGGCAGAAGCTGAGAGAAGTTTCACTAAGAACTGGAAAAGATGCTGTCTCTCACCCTTCCTATTCAACATAGTATTGGAAGTCCTAGCCAAAACATTTAGGCAAGAGGAGGAAATCAGGGGTATTCAAATAGGGGAAGAGGAAGTTAAATTATCCATCTATACCTAAAAACCCTTAAAGAGTCTGTCAAAAACCTCACAGTAATAAATGACTTCAGTAAAGTCTTGGAACACAAAATCAGCGCACAAAAAACAGTTATATGTCTATACATTAACAACAAGCATGCTGAGAACCAAATAACAGATGCAATTCAATTCACAGTAGCCACAAAAAATATAAAATATCTCAACATTCATCTAAGCAAAGAGGTAAAGGACCTTTACAATGAGAACTGCAAAGCACTGCTCAAAGAAATCAAGGATGACACAAATAAATATTTTAAAAATCCCATGATCATGGATTGGAAGAATTAATATAATCAAGATGTCCATTTTACCCAAGGAAATCTACAGATTCA
Source organism: Carlito syrichta (assembly GCF_000164805.1). NCBI lineage: Eukaryota > Metazoa > Chordata > Mammalia > Primates > Tarsiidae > Carlito > Carlito syrichta. The sequence continues at coordinate 65,347 of NW_007044714.1, read as the reverse complement.
GTGCAATCAAATTATCAGCATCATTTTTCACAAACCTAGAAAATACAACACAGAAATCCATATGAAAACAAAAACGTTCCTGAATGGCTGAATCAACCCTCTGCAAAAATAACAAAACTGGAAGCATCACACTTTCAAACACCGAGATTTACTGCAGAGCTACAGTAACCAAACCAGTATGGTACTGATACAAAAATAGATACATAAACCAATGGAACGGGACAGAGAATATAGTAATAAAACATGAACCTTCAACCAACTCATCTTTGACAAAGTCGACAAAAAATATTGTGGGGGAAAAACTACATTTAACAAATAGCACTGAGAAAACTGGCTAATCACATGTAGAAGAATGAAACTAGACCCCTACCTATCATCATATACAAAAAATTAACTCAGAATGATTCAAAGACTTCAATGTGAGACCTCAAACTATAAGAATCTTAGAAGAAAACTTAGGGAAACACACTCCAGGACATCAGACTAGGCAATTGATTCATAACCAAGTACTCCAAAGCAAGTGCAACCAAGTCTAAAATTGACATGAGGGAACTATCAAGCTAAAAAGTTTTCTACACAACAAAAGAAATCCTAGAGTGTATAGCGACAACCCACGGAACAGAAAATAATGTTTGAAAGCTATTCATCCAACAAAGGCCTAATATCGAGGATCTACAAGAAACTCAAACAAATTGACAGGGAAAAAACAAACAACCCCATTAAAAAGTGGGCAACAGGTAACGAACAGACACTTATCAAAGGAAGACATCCAAGCAGCCAATAAACATATGAAAAAATGTTCACCAATCAGAGAAATGCAAATCAAAAGTATAATGAGATTCTACCTAATCCCAGTAAGCTTGGTAACTAACATTAAAAAGTAAAAACAAACAAACAAAAAAGGAATGTGCATACACTATTGGGGGAATGTGAGCCAGTTCAAATTTTGTGGAAAGCATGTGGCATTTTCTTAAAGAATTAAAAATTGAGCTACCATCTGACCTGGAAATCCCACTTCTGAGAATATACCCAGAGGAACATAAATCACTCTACTAAAAAGATACCTGCACACATATATTCACTGCAACACTATTTACAATAGCAAAAACATGGAACCAATCCATACGCCCATCAAAAGTGGATTGGATAAAAAAAAAAAAAAGTGGTACATATACATAAAGGAATACTACACAGCCATAAAGAACAAAATCATGTTCTTTGCAGCAACATGAATACAGCTGGAGACCATCATTCTAACTGAACTGTCATAGAAACACTAAACTGAATACTGCATGTTCTTACCCATAAGTGGACTCTAAATTTAGGGCAGAAGAGCACAAAGCTGGGAATAACTGACACTGGACACTGCTAAAGGACGGAGAGGGGATAAGGGGGCACACAACCACCCATTGGGTACCATGTCCACTACCAAGGTGAGAAAGGGCTCACTAAAATCGCAAATCTCACCTGCAACCAATTAACTTATGTGGCAAGTCCTCACATGTACCCCACATGTGAATGAATATATTAGTGTCCTGTCTTTTCTCTGACCTAATCTGCAACAATTTAGTGCCCTTCCTTTATATATTAAGATTTAAAGCCCAAAATTTTTGTGTAGAGTTTTAATTCACTATATTGGAAAACGTTTTTGTCAACATATTGAAACTGCAAAATCTTTACTAGAGCAGTATCAATCTGCTGAATTCTTTTCACAGTTCAAGTTTACCAAGCAAAAACAGGAGTTTCCCTCAATCTCCCTGAGATGAATTAGCACACAGGCATGCAGGTATATGCTGTGATGTGTTAATACTTATTAAGTGTAAATAGTGCCCCAAAAGAAGGTGCAGTTACTTAAAAATTGTTTCTTTTTTTTTTAGCCTGAAGGGAAGAAAAAAAGATGAAAATGAGAGAGAGAGAGAGAGAGAGAGAGAGAGAGAGAGAGAGAGAGAGAGAGAGAGAGAGAGAGAGAGAGAGAGGAGAATTAGGACTAGCTGTTTTCAAAAAAGAAGTCTAGAAGAGGACTGCCATAAAGACAACTTTTCTCTTTGGCCTGAAGAATCTACCACCAGAGTTGCTAGTAAAGTCTTGCATGGGAGCTTCTGGGGAGGTGGGGCTAGAAAAGACCTGAGATAGCAGCACTGCACCAACCTAGTCACCACCACACCTAGTATAATATGGTTCACAAGAGCTTTCTAGCATTAAGTTACAAGAAGATGTTAACAGTGCTTGTCTTTGGATTTTGTTGGTTTCATCATTTTCTTTGTGATCTACACTTTCTATAATGTGAAAATGATTCAAATATTAAATACTTTTAGAATGATCATTTGGACTCTTTTAGATATCATCATCATAGATCCAACTCTCTTTGGGTCCTAGAGGGGCTCAACTTTTAGTGAGTTCCTTCTCAAAATTGTTAGCACTTAAAAAAACAGCATTCATTAATTCATCATGATTATATAAGCAATATTTTTAGGAAAGTTAGATAAGCTAGAAGAGCAAAAATATATACTAATAATAATTCCTAAGTGTTTTTTGTGTGTGTGCCAGACCAGTTTTATGTATTAAATGTATCAACTAATTTACCCTTTAACCAACTCCATATGTAGGCATATCATAATCTCCATTTTATAAGTGGGAAAACAGAGACCATGAACAATTAGTTAACATGGCTAAGGAAAAATAAAGATTTGTCTAGGGTATATTTTCTTAGTGGCTCCTGGATCTGACCTCAAACATAATTATTTTCCTTTAGTAAATATTTATTGAGGTAAGATTTGGGTCCTTGTGGTGTTTGCAATCTAGTGGAAGAATTAGAAATGATAAATGATCACAGCACACTGTGACAAGCATGGAGCAAAATGCTATTAAATGATAAGAGAATAAATGATAAATTCAAGGTACTCCTTGGACTTTGATAGTTTCAGGGAATGTTTCATAAAGTTGAAAATAGGTAGAGCTGAGAGTGGAATGAAAGGAGAAGTAATAGAAGAGGGTAGCAAGAAATGAAGAAGCAGGAAGAAGTCAAGTTTTCAGTTATCTTTTCTGTCTTGAAGATCTGGATCTTACACCATGGTGATGGGAGAAAAGCCTCCTTCATGCACTCTTATCTTTTTTGTGTTGCTCACCTCCAACCTTCACTTTTCTCTCTTTATCTATATTGAGCTAGGGCTTCTTTTTTTAATACATCATGCTCTCCCTTCCTGAAACCTGCACACAATATCCTTGTCTTTTTTTGTACTTGAACTTTGATGCACTTATGCTTCAAATGGCAGATTGGGTATCTTCACCTCTCTATGCCTTACCCTTCTCAAGTACAATAGCTGTTCCCCTCATGCACTAGCACTCGCCCTGGGCATAAGCCTCTCTAGGCATCCAGTAACTTGGGCTGTAATCATTGATTCACTCAGGTGTAACTTTAGCTACAGGATAAGCTATCTGACACTGTGCACTTTGAACCACTCAGTACTAGCAGTGTCTGACAGATAGTAGGCAGTGGATGAACCTCAATAATGAATGAGAAATTTAACCAAAATATATTTCTTGAAAAAAATGAGCCATGGACTTGAAAAAACAAGTGGCCCATATAATTTTACAATGCGGGAAGCCTATTGAACATTCCCTAAGAGAAACCTTTTTACTACAGAAAATATGACTTTCTCAGTAAGGGATTACATTATGCACAGATAGCTACAATCAGTAAAACATGGTCATAAGACTGCAGATATAATATACAGGTAGAAGGAAATCTGTAAGAACTGGGTAATTAGACAGTTGGCAATCAGGACACACTAACATCAAAGGAGTGCTAGAGACAGTTAATAGGTGAACAAATTTGGTGATAGCTCTAAAGAAGAAGTAATAAGGGCTTGAACTAGAGAAATACCAATGGAAACAGGAAAAAGAATGGATTTTATGAATTAATAAATATTTATTGAACTCTGAAAGCACTGATGTAAATACTATGAAGAAAGTCAAGGTTGATAATTAATGCACGGTCTCCACTTCATCTACCTTCTGGCCTTGCTCTGTGCCCTGTGAGGTTAGTCTCTATGAACAATGTCTCTGGAGCTCCTTTGTTCTGTATTGCTTTTGACTAATGGGTGGCATGAGCAGATCAGAGGGGAAAGGTGGAGTATTTATTTATTTCCCACCCCCAGTTATTTCCTCACTTCACCAGGGCTTTGGCAGCCTGTGTCCAAGGCCACAACTCACTTTCGGCAGCCCCAAGTACACATGCCTTTCTCCCTGTCTTTTAACTGAAACTAGTACTTAAGGACATTATGGTTGCTATTTCATTAAACTGACTCAAGTATATGAAAACTGCCCCTTCATTAAATTATGTTCAATTTGATCTTTTGAGAGAAACTTTATATCTTCTTCTGGGATCTTGCCTACCACTCTCATTAATTCAAAGGTGCTTTTAAGGAAATAGACAATACATGCTTTGCAAATGGAGCTGTCGTTAGTAGAATGTAGGCCTTTGATTATTCACTAATAACTTCCACAGAGAGAGAACACATTAAATACAGTTTACTTCTAATTGTATTTAAAAGGAAAATCTGTGAACAAATGGATGAAATTTAGTCTTCTAATTATACATTCTGTAGCCTCTATCTTCAAGGGATCAGCTACAACCAGACATCCTAAATTCTGAAGCTCCAGGATCATCTTTACATAAGATTTTTCATCCACACAAACAACTAATTGTCTAGTCTAGCCGTCTTTCTCTGTGGCAATGCTAGATTTGATGCCAAGCTCTGTATACAAGTTTGGAATATGGTTCTCTCTAAACCACATCACAGCCAGACCTGAACTGTATATTATTTTTCATTTGTCATTTTAGATATGTTGTGTTACTACTCACAGAAGTCTTGGAGCATTCTAGGTTTAGACATAAATTTGTGACTTGCAACATTTCACCTATAATTCTGTTTTAATAACATATCTCTCTCCTTCTCTTTTTACCCTGAAAACTCTGTTTATTTCTAAACATTGCACCATCCTTGCAATGAGGTCTCCTACTAGAATCCAACAACCTTTAAATAAATCACCCCAAATTTGTGGGTACAATCTTCAACTTCTGCCCAGAAACCATATTTATCTATTCCTTTTAAGAATAAAGTTTTGTAGTTAGAATAATAAACTCTAGAATATTTTGAAAGAATTAACGATAGTTTAGTACAACCAATAACCTATTTATTAACTATTAAAAGACACTTATTTAGAGAAGTTCTAAGTTCACAACAAAATTGGAAGAGGATTTCCAGCTATGCCCTGCCCCCAAACAAACAGCCTCCCTTACTGTCAACATTCTCCATCAGAGGGTAACATTTGTTACAATTGATGAACCTATATTGCCACTTTAAAATCACCCAAAGCTTATAGTTTTCTTAGGGATTACTCTTGGTATTGCAAATGTTATCAGCTTGGAAAAAATATATAATGACATATAACCACTATCATAGTATCATACAGAACATTTTCACTGCTGTAAAATTCCTCTGTTCTCTGCCTATTCAACCCTCCCTCAACTTCATCCTTTGGGATCTACTGTCATTTTTACTGTCTCCACAGTTTTGTCTTTTTCCAGAATGTCATATAGTCGGAATCATACAGTATGTGCACTTTTCAGATTAGCTTCTTTCACTTAGTAATATGCATTTATGTCTTCTCTATGTCTTTTTATGACTTGGTAATTCATTTCTTTTTAGCATTGAACAATATTCCATTATCTGGATGTCCCATAGTTTGTTTATTCATTCCTGTACTAAAAAACATCTCTGTTGTTTCCAAATTTTGGTAATTATCAATAAAACTACTGTAAATATCCATGTTCAGATTTTTGCTTGGACATAAGCTTTCAACTCCTTTTGAGCAAACACCCAGAAGCTTGAATATTGGATTGTATGATATGAGTATGTTTAGTTCAGTTTTGTAAGAAACTGTCAAACTTTCTTCCAAAGTAGCTGTTACGTTTTTCAGCAGTCTCACCAGCAATAAATGAGAGTTCATGTTGCTCCACATCTTCTCCAGAATTTGGTATTTTCAGTATTCCAGATTTTAGCCATTGTAATGGTGTGCAGTAGATCATTAACTATTTTACTTTTTTTTTTTCTATTTTAGCTTGGCCTAATTAAGATCAATGTTTCCAACCAGAATTATCTCTCCATCTACAGCTTTATGACCAGGGCTGCCTCTTAAGGAGACTAATTCTGAGGGTAAGAATAAGAGGAGGAAGTAACCAGAACTTGCTTCATGTCAAATTGATATCAGTACTAGAAGTTCTAATTCCAGAAGTGCTATGCCAGAAGAAATGAACCAGAATTGGACTAGAATCGGAGGACTAGAGAGTAAAAGTCCAGGAGTAAACAGCAAGAATGCATCCTGGATGAGTTAAGCAGAGGCAAGAACAAAAGGGCAAAAATAGAAATGAAGTATAGTGTGCAACGGGGAAAGTATCAATCCTGTATACTGATGCACCATGCTTCATTGGCTGAGGATGGGGCCATGAAGAAGCTGTCCTCTCATCTAACTCTTCTATAAGGTGCTTCCAATTCACTACTTCTTTAAATCTGCCTATTGAAAAGCCAGCAAAGAGGGGTTACAAGCTATCATCCCCAGGTGTTGCAGAAGACCTTAGGAGTGACTCCAGAATGGCCTGAAGCTCGCACTGTGCCTCAGTGTCTCTTCCTTCAATGATTAGTTAGCGAGTTGTGAAGAGGAGTAATATTAGTGTTGAACAACTATTTGTGAGAGATTAGAATTTAAGTCCATCAGGGCTTAAGAGAAGAAAAGAAACCTGGCATACAAAATAGGAAACCAGAGCAGAAGCCACCTCTTGTGAGTAACTCAAATGTAGGGAGCCTGCAGCTTAGGGCACACATGGCACATCAGATGTGAAACTTACAGATGTATTATATTTCTCAGATCTGGATATAAGACCAACAGGTTACCAGTCTTGGTCAAGATCTAATCAAGATCAGAAGCTAGATCTTGTGACCGAGTCTACAATGTGAGCAATCTCAGTGTCTGAGTTGAGCGAAGTTCTGGCAAGATAGGGATGGACACTCACGATTAACTTAAAAAGCATACAGTGAATAGAATGGTGATGGCTTAATATCTATCTATTGGTGACTCAAGTGGACACTAGAAATTTAATCACAATATAGACTCAATTTTTGATGACTTAAGAAAATGTATTCTTATTGGAACTTATTGTCATTTTTTTCTATTTTCCACTTGTATCTCATATTTGTGTTTTAGTATATTAAACTTGGGAATTCCCAAATGTTTTTCTTTCGAAAAGATTTTCATTACTCTGGCCAGATGGGAAATTAGACCATCTGGTATTATCACTACATACAATGTAGGTCTAGAAACTCTAAAAGCAACTTGCCAACTGCTCAGATAACACCACCGATTCCCTAGACTTGCTAAAGTTTTGCAACAGCGTCTCTTTATCATAGAGAGTCTACTTTCAAGTAGAATACTGTTCTGATTTGCTTGGAAGAATAAAAAATAAGGAGTGGGGGAAAAACACAAGACAATATAATATTTGTTTTTTACCATACCTCTGACTAGCCTTCTAGATTCGTAGAATTACAGTAGTATTCCCATAACTGTGGTTTCAATTTCTGTGGTTTCAATTACCTTTGCTAAACCGAGGTCTAAAAATATTAAATGAAAAATTCCAGAAATAAACAATAAGTTTTAAGTTGCCCGTTGTCTATAAGTAGTGTGATAAAATTTCATGCTGCTTTATTCCTTCTGACCCAGGACATGAATCATTACTTGGTCCAGTGGACTTATGCTGTCTATGGTCTCTGCTTATTAGTAACTTAGGAACCATCTCTTTTGCCAGATCAACTGTCATGATATTTCAGTGATTGTGTTTGTCACCCTTATTTTACTTAATCATAGCCCAAAAGGGCAAGAGTAGTGATGCTAATAATTCAGATATGACAAAAAGAAGCCATAAAATATTTCCTTTAAATTAAAAGGTGAAAGTTCTTGACTTCAGTAAAGAAAAAAAAGCATGTACCGAGACTGCTAAAATATATATGACAAAACCAAATATTCTATCTGTGAAATAGTGAAGATGGAAAAAAATTGTATTAGTTTGCTGTCACATAACAAAACTATGAAAAGTTACAGCCACGGTGTGTGATAAGTATTTAGTTAAGATGAAAAGGGCATTAGATTTGTAAATGGGAGCCTTGAACAGTTGATGGCAGTCAGGTTCAGTACTATTCATAGTTTCAAGCATCCATTTAGGGTCTTGGAAGGTAACTACCCTGGATAAGGGAGGACTAATGTATTAAAGTGGACTAAACTTTCTAGAAAAATCCGAACCCTATAATCTTAAATGTATGTGGCATATCTTTTTCTTATCTGATATAATACATATTTTTTTCAACTAAGAAGATTCCTTTTTCAAGTCTGTTTCAGGATTTGTATCGGGGAGACCTCCTCAGATGCTGTAGTACACTATAGAAAAATTGTTTCCTCTACTTTCTCACCTAATGAGTCCTCAACAGGAATTAAAAACTGGTCACAACTACAACAAAAAAGAAGCCTAATGACTCCAGAAGGGATGTCACCAATGAGACTACTCTTGTTAAGGTATCTTTAAGGAAATGCTTGTACAGTAACTTATAGGCACTTTGCATCTTGAAAGAAACAAATCTTATGACTCTAATACCTAGTCCAGCCTGGCATTTAAGAGATGGCCTAAGCAGGAACCCAAATTAAAGATTCACCCAAGAATTTGTGGGCAGCAACCATATCTTTAGTTTTGCTGAACACCCAATACACAGAGCAGTAGTTCAAACAACAAATGAACAAACTATTTTTACCTATTCCTACTTCATTTCTAGCTCCTATTTTGCTTCCTTTTTCTAACATTACTTTTTCCACTTTATTATTAATTGACCTTACTGTTTCTCCTGCTATATATATTCCCAGATTTTCTGAATATGAACCAACTTTTCTTCATGTAAGTTTTATCTTTCCATTTATGATTGACACACTTGTGACACCCCTAGGTAACATCACACTGGGCATGACAAAGTCCCAAATATACTCCTTTTTGCATATGTTTCCTGCAGTTTATTTCCCCTTAACACTCAGAAATTAATGTGGCAGGAACCACCTTGTCTAGGTTCATAGTTCCTAGAGAAGATTTAATTATTGTGATGAAATTGAGTAAAAAAGGATAAATTAAGGATTATTTTTAGAAAATTATCTTTCAAATGACATAACTCCTCAAATGAGACTGAACAAAAGTACATTAGGCCAACTTGGACATCCTGTGTTATTTTTTGGAACTAAGTTCTAGAGAACATGTCTTGAGAAACTATGTCAGGGTATCTTTAATGATTTTTACCAATATTTAAGCCTGAAATATGTATCTGTTGGGGAGTATGGTTATGTTGATACAAGGAGTGGAAGCATTCACAAATGAAAAAGATTTCTCTATGGCAAGTTCCTTAATCTCAACAGATAAATAAAAGCAATTCCCCAGAAATGGTTGCATCTGGCTATGTGTTACCAACAGCATATAAGTAGGAGTTGTAACAATAGATGTCAAATAAAGAATTACATGTTCTCTGAATCATTCTGAGAAGAAGACAATATCAATCAAAGCTACCCTTTTCTTAAGATTAAATTCAAATTTAGGCTTCTCGGTCAATATTATGTAAATATAGATAACTTTGCTTGCACTTCACTCTTTTCCAGTCTGATTATCTGTTAATCCCCACATATCAATAACAGTTATATAGTCATTTCTTTTTCCATACAGGTGGTTTTAGTACATGCTACATGTAATACAACTAAGAAAATTGCAACTACTTTCTTCTAAGTGAATGGGCTTTCGCAATAAATTTTTCATTTATTGAAAGATTATTCCTGTCTTTGGCTTTGAACAGTTTGAATTCATACAGTGTTTTTTTCCCCCATTTTTTAACCCTTTCCATACACACACTATTTCAAGCAATTTATTTTGTGATTTAATCAAATGAAGATTAGTCACAAATGTCTTCAACTTGTCAACATGCTCTGTGTCTCCACTCATTTGATGTAGCTATTTTAAGACTGTAAACAAAACTGACATCATAATTACCCTAGTGAAATATATGAATTTTCATAAATTTAACACGTATTTATTGAATACCTGATGTATACAGAACTCAGTGCTAAGTGATAGCCCCATTATTGTGTCTGTGTATATGGTAATGGGTATAATTGTTGGCTTTTTATTTCCTACAAAAGAGTACCAAGAAAGATTTGTCATCACTATTAGCTATAAAAGCACAGGAAGTGAGGAAGTTGTGAAACTTATTATTCCTGTTAAAATTGCAAGTGAGTCTTTGTCCTTGTTTACTTAGATTCATTGTGTAGAGAATATTTGTTTTGAGTAATAGTCAGTTGTGCCTTATTATCATGTGTCATTTTCTGCCTTAACTCTATATTTTGACATAAACATCAGAGGTAAGAAATAGTGGGCTATGCTGATAATGTAGTATGATGGGGTGATCTGAGGTATCTCTGCCTCTCAAGCATTCGGGGCATGATGTCCTTCATTAATAGTTAATACAAGAAGGCTTATAATATCACCAGGGCAGGGAAAGGGGGAAAAAAAATCTCTTAATGTAAGATAATATTTAGTTAAAAATAAGGTCAAAGTCAAGGTAGATAAAGAAGAGAAATTTCTCTTCTGGCTCAGTTGGGAATATTTGAAAGGAAATAGTTTCCCACAAGATGTGACATGAATAATTTCAGACACATTGTATGGAAAATAATCAGAGTGGAAATGTTTCACTATTCTCAGCCCCATTCTTGGGACCAAAGTAAACCTCTCAGCACACCAATGTGGGCAAAACTAGCAGTAACTGGGCAGATCAAAAACAATTTACATTCATCTTAATCAAAGTGCCACATTTGCAGGTCTTAAGGTGCCAAGTTAATTGCCCTAGGCAGAATTAATTGCCTGAGGCATCAGGACAAGTGAAAGCAAAGAAAACCAGTTGTTAAATGAAAGAACTGGGGAAAGGAGATAGAATGAACAATTTAGGAGCATCAATAAGGACCATATACAGTCATCCCTCAGTATCCATGGAAAATTTGTTCCAGATTTTGGTATCTGATACCCCTGAAGATAGCAAAATCTACCAATGCTTAAGTCTCTTTTATAGAATGGCATACTATAACCTAAGGACATCCTCCCATATGCTTTAAATGGTCTCTAGATTACAGCCGTGTATCATTTAACTACAAGAATATCTTCTGAGAATTGTATTATTAGGCAATTTTATCATTGTATAAACATCTTTTTTTTTTTTTTTTTTTTGAGTTGGAGTCTCACTCTGTCGCCCAGACTGGAGTGCAGTGGCCGCTCCCGGCCACCGCAGCCTCGACCTGCTGGGCTCCGGCGATCCTTCCGCCTCAGCCTTCCGAGTAGCCGGAATTACAGGCATGCGCTACCACGCCCGGCTGATTTTTTGATTTATTGTAGAGATGAGATCCGGCTGCCCAGGCGGGTCTCGAACCCGCAGACTCAGGCAATCCACTCACCTCAGCCTCCCAAAGGCGCAGGATTACAGGCTTAGCCACAGAGCCCGGCTGTATAAACATCTTAAAGTGTACTTACACAAAGCTAGGTGGTATAGCCAACTTCACACCTGGGATTCAGGGTGTAGCTTATTGTTCCTAGACTATAAGTCTGCATAGCCCGTGACTGTATTGAAAACTGTAGACAACTCGAACCCAATAGTATTTGTGTGTATGTAAATACATCTAAACATAGAGAAGGTACAATAAATATATAGTATAAATGATAAAAAGTGGTACACCTGTATAAGGCATTTACCTTGATTGGAGATTGCAGGGCTGAAAGTTGCTCTGGGTAAGTCAATGAGTGAGTGGGGAGTGAATGTGAAGACCTAGAACATTACTGTACACTACTGTACACTACTGTAGACTTTATAAACACTGTGTAATTAAACTACACTAAGTTTATTTTTAAAGTATTTTAAATAGTAAATTAACCTCAGCTTACTATAATATTTTTATAAACTTATTTTTTAACTTTTTGACTTTTTTGTAATAATACTGAGCTTAAAACACATGCATTTTACAGCTGTAAAAAATATTTTCCATCTTTTTTTTTTGTTTTGAGTTAGAGTCTCACTGTCGCCCAAACTGGAGTGCAGTGGCCGCTTCCGGCCACCGCAGCCTCGACCTGCTGATCTCCGGCGATTCTTCCACCTCAGCCTTCCAAGTAGCTGGAACTACAGGCGCACGCCACCATGCCCGGCTAATGTTTTTGATTTATTGTAGAGATGAGGTTTCGCCTGCTCAGGCGGGTCTCGAACATGCGGGCTCAGGCAATCCACTCACCTCAGTCTCCCAAGGCGTGGGATTATAGGCTGAGCCACCGAGCCTGGCATATTTTCCCTCTTTTTAATTTTTTTTTTTTTTTTGAGTTGGAGTCTCAGTCTGTCATCCAGACTGGAGTGCAGTGGCCACTCCCAGCCACCGCAGCCTCGACCTGCTGGGCTCCGGTGATCCTTCTGCCTCAGCCTTCCGAGTAGCCGGAATTACAGGCGCGGGCTACCACGCCTGGCTGATTTTCTGATTTATTGTAGAGATGAGGTCTCGCTGTCCAGGCAGGTCTCGAACCCACGGGCTCAGGCAATCCACTCACCTCAGCCTCCCAAAGGCGTGGGATTACAGGCTGAGCCACCGAGCCCAGCTCTCTTTTTAATTTTTAAAAAATGTTTAATTATTATGGGTACATAATAGCTGTATACATTTATAGGGTACATGTGGTGTTTTGATATAGGCATACAGTGTGTAATGATCAAATTAGGGTAATTGGGATATTCGTCACCTTAAGCATTTATTATTTCTTTGGGTTAGGAACATTCAAATATCACTGTATTAGTTATTTAAAAAAATAACAAATTATAGTTAAGTGTAGTCACCCTATTGTGTTATAGAATACTAGATTTTATTTATCCTGTTTGCATTTTTATAGATATTAACCATCCCCACTTCAGTCTTCCCTCCCTACTGCCCTTCTTAGAGTCTGGTAACCATCATTCCACTCTATACATTCATGAGTTCTTCTTCTTATTATTATTATTATAGCCTCTATGGAGAATTGTAGAGAGGTTCCTCAAAAAATTAAAAATATTTTATTTTTGTATATTCTTATTCTATAAGCTTTCTTCTGTTTTTAATTTCTTTACTTAAAAACTAAGACCAAAACCACATTATCGCTGTCTTCCACCTTCACATCTTGTCCCACTGGAAGGTCTTTAGGGACAATAACATGCATAGAGGTGTCATCTCCTGTGATAACATAGCCTTCTTCTGGAACACCTCCTGGAGGACCTGCTTGAGCTTGTTTTATAGTTAACATTTTTTCTATAAATAGAAGGTATATACTTTAAAATAATGATTAAAAGTATAGTGTAGTAACTATATAAACTAGTAACATAGTCATTTATTATCATTATCAAGTATCATGTGCTATGCATAATTGTATGTGCTATATTTTTATACAACTAATTTGTTTACATCAGCATCACCACAAACACATGATAATATACTGTGCTATGATGTTACAAGGGCTACAACATTACTAGGCAGTAGGAATTTTTCAGCCCCATTGTAATATTATGGGATCACTGTCCTACATGAGGTCTATCTTTGACCAACACATAATTATATAGTATATGACTTCTTAGTTACCGAACTTACCTAATACAACATAAATGCTATGTAAATAGTTGTTATACCACAATGTTTAGGGAACAGCATCAAGGAAAAAGTCTGCACATGTTCATTATAGACACATCTGTTTTTTGTATTTTCAATCTGTGGTTAGTTGATACCACATATATAAACCCACGGATATGGACAGCCTACTGTATATGTTTAAGGAGACCTAAGTAGCAACCCTGGAGAGCCTCATTCCTCCCTTCCCGTCCTTCACCCAAGGCTTACAGTGACCCAGACAGGATGGCATGTCTCTGCATGCAGTATTATATAAGAAATGTTGGAAGACAGCTGCATTTCTTCACTACGTCCACTTTGCCCCTGATTATTTGGTTTTGGAATAATCGTCTGACTCCCTACGACTCACTTATGCTTATGTCTTTATTTGGATCAGCGTATATTTCAATTCTGGAAAAATCAAGTCAGACAATATTGGAAATAGGTAAGACGTTTCCTTTTCCCTTCTAGGCCAGCTTTTTCACTGAGGTGTGTTCAATACCCAGAATATAGATTCCAGGAAGTAAGCCTCCTGAAAACAAGAACTCCTGTACACTAACCTATTTATTTTAAATAATGAGCCCCCTCATTGTTCAACTTGACAATCACTTTCAACTTTTATACCAATAAATAGTCTAAAAAGATAGCCAGCATATCTTAAAAACATTAATGTTCATTTTAGCTTTCTAGAAAATTACCTGTAAGTTGAGTATGAAAAAACCAAAATACTTTAAGTGTTTACAAATTCTAGTGGTGCACGTTCACAACACACACACAATCACCACCAGAACCTGGATGAGCATACTGAACACATGGGTGTTTGTGTGAGTAAGCCAGAGGATCTAGAAACATAATCAACATCAGTGAAAACTCAAGTGAAAGAGTGCCTTCTCTGAACTTGAACGATAGCACATATTCTTTACATCAGTAGTAATCAGTTTTGATTGCCCATTAGAATCCTTTGGAAAGCAGTTAAAAATCCCAATGTTAAGGCCACAGGCCATACCATGAAATGAGACTCATTGGAGATGGAGTTCAGTCATAGTTTTATAAACTCTCCAGGAAGTTCCAATGGGAAGACACATTTGATAATCAGTGCTTTACACAATAGTTTGCAACTGGAAAAACCTTGTTGAGGACTATACTTTTAAAGATATTTTTTATTCCTATAATGGACATGGATCTGACATCATGAAGACCCTCCACATATGCAAAGGTATAAATTTGTGGCAAGGCACAATACTTTCCTAAGCGAGATATTTCAGTGTAGCTTGTGGTTCTAAAAGCCCTTGTTCTTTATCTGCAAAATGCTCTCATGCATCTAGGGCCTCTGATATGATTCATTCTTCCCATGATGCACATTAGCATGTACAGTAAAAGTCCACAGAGACAGATTTCATTAGCAGGGTGCCAGCAGAGTCAGAGGGTAAAAAATCAATGTGGTACACTTACTGCCAGCACTGGGAAGCATTTGAGATTTTATTTTCACTGGAGTGCAATGTTGAAATGCCATTTTCTATTGATTTGCATTCCATGAAAAGGTGGCAGGGAGGCACAGTGTCCTTTAAGAGCTCTTGCAAACCTGCTGATGTGGTTTTCGTGACATTGTGGTATTTCGTGTTGTAACTGGTCTTAGTCATTTTATATTCCCAAATTATGATGAGGAGAAGTATGCCACTGATTACCAGAATAAAAAAAAAAAAGAGTTTATTTCTATTCTTCATGAAGCTGGGTACTTCTATAAAATCTTTATTTGACAAATCCATACACTTCTGAAATCTTCATAACTCTAGGTGAGACACTGAATTATCCCAGGTGTGAACTTTGCCAGGGTAGTTTTCCACTACTCTTTGTTCTTTCTATCTCCTTTTCCTTTATCTCTCATTGTTTTGCTTAAGTTGGTGTTAGGAAGTAGAGAAAGGGAAAGGGAAGATGGAAGAGTATTCTTCATTGGAAGCTTTCTCGATGAGTCACTGAATAAAACTTGATTTAGAACATAAAACTAAAATTAAAATTTAATCAGCGCCCCAAGCCCTTAGAATTTATTTGAAAAAATTCTTACACTTGTTAGTTTTAAGGAGTATGATTTTGTTTTAGACATATCTTTCATGCCATAACTCAGAGTCTTAATGGAATTCTGTATCAATTAAATTTGAGGAACCATATTTTATTTCTTTAACTTATTTTTATTTTTTTAAATTTTAGAGTTGTGAGGTACAAGTGAGGATTTACTACCTAAGTGAGTCGCATGCAGGTGAAGTTTGGGCTTCTAGCTGGCTCTCTCTCCCCTGAGAGTGGACCAGGAACCCAGTGTGTTGCCACATGCCCCTGCCTCCTCCATTCTTCCCCACCAGCAGAGTCCAGCATCTGCTGATCCCACTCTTGTGCTAACAGGACCAGTGATCAGGGCCTGCTTATAAGTGGGAACGTGTGGTATTCAATTTTTTTGTCTTCATGATAGTTCACTTAGTATGATTGTCTCCAGCTGCATGCAAGTTACCGTGGAGGCCATAGTTTTGTTCTTTATGGCTGCGTAGTATTCCATCATGTATATGTATCATGTTTTCTTTATTCAGTTCACTTTCAATGGGCATCTGAATTGGAAGAACCATATTTTTATAAGAATGTATACAACTGAGTCCATTCTCAAAATGGAAATGAAAATAATGACAAAGTTATATTTGTGAAAACATTTATTCTTTCAATTTTAAAAGGTTAAAGATGTTACAATTGGGTTAAAATTTCAAAGTGTGATCATATATCAGTGTAGGGGAAATTTATGAGCGTCTCCTAAGTTCATGTGTCTTGGACCTATAGCAAAAGTTCTTGGGAGTTAAATAAGGTATATTGATTTAATTACTTATTCAGATTTATTCATTGAATGCCTGGTATTTTCCAAAAGCTAACCTAGGCTTTCTTTCAGGACATTTCCAAATAGATAGGGAGAGAAACAGTTAAATAAATATAGTACACGTAGTCAGAACTGTAGTGATTGTGTGTATGAGGACACGATGGGACTACAGCAAAGGCCATGCCACTACTTTTCTAGATATTCAGCGACATCTTCATATACACTCATATTGACTCAACATGTTATATCTGAGTCTTAAATTGTGAAGGAATTTACTGGAAAGAAATGCATGAAATGAATTCCAGGCAGAGGATAAAGATATGCTATTACAAACAGTGCAGAGAGCTTGACAGGAACTTGACTCTTAAAGTCAACTCTTAAAATTGAGGAGTTTTAGGTGATGAGGCCCAAAAGGCAGCCAGGGACTCAAAAATCAGGCTAATGTGTCTGCACTTCATTTGTTTGGGAAATCACCGCAGGTTAAAGGATAGTCGGTTCTTTCACTTTGAACGATAAATCTAATATTGGTGGAGAACTGAAGGAGGGGGATAAAGAGTTTAGGAGGCCAACGCAACAGTCCATGTGAGAATTTTAAAAAAGCAGTGGCCATCAGTGTAGTGAGGACATGACTGACATAACAAATTTAGGAGGCTGAGCATCAGCCTTGGCACCAAGTTGCCAGTCTCTGATTCTTCTGCAGCTGACTGACCAGTGTTGAGTAAGTAGCACTTCCTTCTCTGGGGCTCAGATGTCTTTTGTAAAATAAAGAGCTTCTATCAGCCTGGGTGATCTCCATGGTCTTCTTTAGCTTTCAAACAGCATTGATTTTATTATTAGGGTACAGAAAAACAACCCCTTAAGAGTTTAGGGCATACATCTACTCAGAGTGGTAGAGGCAAGAGGATTAAAGAATCTTAGGAAGATTTACCATCAGAACAGTCATTCATCCTTGAATTGCAACAACCAAAGTTTCTGATACATGCAGCACTGCCAAGGCTTATTTCTC
Organism: Carlito syrichta; assembly: GCF_000164805.1. NCBI lineage: Eukaryota > Metazoa > Chordata > Mammalia > Primates > Tarsiidae > Carlito > Carlito syrichta. Next base: position 47,708 of record NW_007044714.1, on the reverse strand, counting down.
CCCAGCCTTGCCCCATTTCATTGACCCCAGTGTCTAGTACTGACTCAATGCAACTCAGTTCATTCCTTCTCCACAAAGTCCTTCCCTGGGTACTCCATCCTTATTAATCTTTGTCCACTGATTTCAGCAAACTCCAAAATGGTCATATTGTAGTGAACAGTTGCCAATTCCAATTCCCCCCTTTGGTTTGGAGAAAACTTCCATAATGAAATTATTTGTGATAGGGCCCACACTCCCACTAAAAAGACCAAAGGAAGAGAATTTCCCCTCTTGCTGTCTCTGGTAAACAATTCAGAACAATTTAACTTTTCAGTTAAGGAATTTGAATTTTGAAAGAGTGCCACAAAAATGAAGGAAAAGGGACAATTATATGTGCAGCTATGGAAGCATCTGGCACAAGGGGTTGAGATCAGCAGAAATGAAGAAATTTTGTATCATTTTGTTCTCATACAAGCATCCCTGTGGTTTTATTTTCTGAGCTGGGTTTTCCAAACATCCTGTCAGTTCTGTGAGCTAACAGATAGTCTTGCCATACATTCCTTTCCTGCTTAAGTAAGCAAAAGTTAGTTTTAGTTTACAACAAAAAACTCTAACTGAATTTTCTACTTTCTTTAGGACTTTTAGCTGTCCTTTTTTTCCCCAGGATCCTTTGGTCTTTAATAACTAAACAATATGAAGGTAGAGATCATATTTTATATTTAAAAATTGATTTAATTTAAATGCTCAGAACAATGTAGAATATCTAGGAGTTTATAAATTCATATTTGTCCGTATATAGATTAATTTATGTCATGACATAAATGAGGAGCCTGTTTCTGCATACCTGTAAGGCTGATGATTGCAGGTTAAATTTCTTTTCTTTGAAATATTGATCTTACTTGATTTTAAAAATCATGGAAGAAAAAAATCATTATTTTATTTTTATGGTTAGATGGACTGAATGATTAATGGTAGTAACAGTATGTCCTCTGCTAAAGAACTTAGATTTTTAAATTGAATGTTGATTGCAAAGTCTTGTTTTTATCTAGCAATGGGTATTTTATATGCTGTAGGTTAGAATCCAACTGATGTACAGGATGGTTTTCAATTTTCTTATGACTTTCAAATAGAAAAGCACTGTCAGAGAGACAATGAAGCTTAAAAATAGTTTCAAATATTTAAATGCATTTGGGCAGCCTTTAAGTGCCAGCCATGGCAAATTGTCTCATCCTGGTATAAAATTCCTACTTGGAAAATCTCTTCTTTTAAAAGGTTATTTTCTTTTTCTTTTTTTCTGAGTTGGAGTCTTACTCTGTTGCCCAGACTGGAGTGCAGTGGCCGCTGCCGGCCACTGCAGCCTCGACCTGCTGGGTTCCGGCAATCCTTCTGCCTCAGCCTTCCAAGTAGCTGGAACTACAGGTGTGCGCTACCACGCCCGGCTAATTTTTTGATTTATTGCAGAGATGAGGTCTCGCCAAGTTGCCCAGGCGGGTCTCGAACCCGCGTGCTCAGGCAATCCACTCGCCTTGGCCTCCCAAAGCATGGGATTACAGGCTGAGCCACCGAGCCCGGCCAAAAAAAGGTTATTTTCTTACTTTTGTTTCCTTTATGTTATACAGAATGTCTCATGATAATTCTGTCCATGCCAATAAGTTGTATCCATATGTTACCATAATTCTTGTTCTATCCAACAATCAGATGCATTTTATGTACTGGACAAATCTTCATTAAAATAAGTTTAAAAAATTGAGTACAAAACATGCCTTTCTTGGTTCATGTTAGGTCAACTCTCAAGTGATGTCTCAGCTTCTGAGCTTCTATGGGAATGGTTGGGGCTTCCTCCAAGACTGCACACAAACTTTTCTTTCTATCCAATCTTTTGTTCCCTTCACTTCCCTAAGTGTTGATGCCCAGGAAACTTCTTACTAAATAAACTACCTACTAAACTCCCTGTTAGATTTTGCAATCTGGGGAACCAAGTCTATGACATGTGCCCAAAATCACTGAGAGTAAGTGGCAGAGTTAGAATTTTAAATTCATATTTGTTGATTGCAATGCTTGTTTGAAAAATCTCCATACAAAACTATGACCAATTCAAATTAATGCATCAGTCAAAATTACTCAAGCTAAGTCCATGGTCTGAGAACTACCCAAAAGACTTGTTCCTAAGAAGTAATCATGTAAGTGTTTGGAGTTAATGCTTACTGATCGGCTATGACCATAAAAGCCCACTAGACAATCAGTTGTGGGAGTGATTCGGCTTTCTCAGGCCTTAAAACAAGTCGTTTGAAGCATCCATGGGACAGCATAATTGATAGTTCTGCACTAAGCTGGCTCTTCTTATGGACAATGAGTCCTCTTTTCAGTCTAGCAGACCTCCTTATTCATCAATGGCCGCCCTATTAAGACTCATCCATTTTTCCTCTATTCTACCCTTTCGGCACTCCCTAACCCTAAAGCAGCAGTCCCCAACCTTTTAGGCATCAGGGATTGAGTTCATGGAAGACAATTTTTCAACATACAGCAGGGAAGGGATGACTTCGTGATGATTCAAGTGTATAACATTCATTGTGTGCTTTATTTCTATTATTATTATTTCTTTTGATAAATTTTATTTTGTGATATAATTTACAATTAGAAATTTTTTATTTGGGTTTCTGTTTGTTTATTGTTAGTGTATAGAAATGTGACTGTCTTTTCCACATTGATTTTATACCCCGAGACTTTGCCAAAGCCCTTTATCAGTGCAAGGAGGTTTTTGACAGATTCTTTTTGGGTTTTTGAGGTATATAATCATATTGTCTGCAAAGAGGGACAACTTGACTTCCTCTTTTCCTATTTGGATACCACTGGTCTTCTTCTCTTGTCTGATTGCTCTAGCTAGGACTTCCAAAACTAGATTGAAAAGGAGGGGTGGGAGTGGGCATCCTTGTCTTGTTCCTGTTTTCAGGTGAAATGGTTCCAATTTCTGTCTATCAGTATAGTGACTGTGGTTTTCTCAAAAATGGCTCTTACTATTTTGAGGTATGTTCCACCTATTCCTAGATGTTCGAGGGTTTTTACCAAGTGGGGTTGCTGGATTTTGTCAGAAGCTTTTTCAGCATCTAATGATATTATCACTTGGTTTTTGCTTTTACATCTGTTGATGTATTTAATTACACTTATGGTCCTACCAATGTTGAATCAGCCCTGCATCCTGGGGAGAGAGTGGGGAAACAGCCCACAGACTGGGAAAAAATATTTCCTAACTGCTTATCTGACAAAGGCCTAACATCTAGGATCTACAAGA
>NW_007044714.1:36349-44420 GCF_000164805.1 Carlito syrichta | reverse complement strand
CCCTACCTATCACCATACACAAAAATCAACTCTAAATGGATCAAAGACCTAAACATAAAACCTCAAACTATAAGACTCTTAGAAAATGCAAGAGATACCCTTATGGAAAATGGAACTGGCAACTAATTCCTGATCAAAACCCTAAGTATCCATACCATAAGAAATAAGATAGACAAGTGGGACTTTCATCAAACTGATGAGCTTCTGCAAAGCAAAAGAAACCATCAAGAGAGTAGGGAGATAGCCCGCAGAATAGGAAAAAATATTTGCCAACTGTGTATCTGACAAAGGCCTAACATCTAGGATCTACTAGGAACTCAAGCGTGCCAAAAAGAAAAAAACAAATAGCTCCATTACAAAGTGGGCAAAAGATATGAATAGACACTTCTCAAAAGAAAACCTAAGAGCAGGCAACAGATACATGAAAAAATGCTCAACCTCACTAGTCATCAAAGAAAGGCAAATTAAAACTACACTGAGAGACCACCTAACTCTAGTCAGGATGGCTTTCATCAATCAATCAAAAAACAACAGATGCTGGAGAGGATGCGGCAAAAAGAGAGCACTTTTACACTGTTGGTGGGAGTGTAAACTAGTACAGCCTCTGTGGAAAACAGTGTGGCAATTCCTAAAAGATCTAAAAATCGACCTTCCATATGACCCCGCAATCCCCCTACTGGGAATATACCCAGAAGAATTCAAATCATTCTATAAAAAAGACACCTGCACACTATGTTTATCACAGCGTTGTTCACAGTAGCAGCAACATGGAGCCAACCATGCTGCCCATTGAAAAGGACTGGATAAAAAAAAATGTGGTACATGTACACGATGGAATATTACAAAGCCATAAAGAAGAACAAAATCATGAACTTCATAGCAACCTACATGGACTTAGAGTCTATAATACTGAGTGATCTTTCACAAAGACAAAGAATTGAGTATCACATGTTCTTTCTCACAAGAGGACTTGGAACAATTATCATAATACTATAAGAAAAGGATTGGCAGTAGTGAGAAACTGCCGGGAAGTGGGCAGAGAAGCACAATTGGCGGTAGTGGGGAATCTGCCTGGGGAAGGGGAGGCACACCTCATAAACAAGAGTAACTTCATAATGAACATTTGTATACCTAACCCTGAATTGTACCCCACATCTTTAAAATAAAAACAAATTAGAAGAAAAAAAAAAGAAAATTTTTATCCATTTATTTAGTTGGTAGAACAATGGCAAAATGAAATGTTTCTATTATTATTATATTGCAAAGTATAATAAAATAATTTTACAATTCACCATAAAAATGAGGTGTGGACAGAAATGGTAGATAAAATAATGTGTGGGCCACATGAGGACTAAAATAAATATTGTATTCTGGCTTAAAGCCTGCCACCAGATGCAGCTGCAAAACTGAAATACATCAACTCACTTGCTACTGATAGGGTTTTGATGAGTCTGAAAGCAATTGATTTATTATAATCTCTGTGCAATCAAATTTTACTGGTAATGTTAATCTGTATTTTCCGCTGCTTTCTAGCACTAGCGTCACTGCCTCAGCTCCAGCTCAGATAATCAGGTTTTAGATTTTCATAAGGAGCACATGCAACCTAGGTTCCTCACATGCACAGTTCACAATAGGGTTTAATTTTGCTCTTATGAGAATTTAATGCCGCAGCTGATCTGACAGAAAGCAGAGCTCAGGCGGTAATGTGAGTGATGAGGAGTGGCTGTAAATACAGATGAAGTTCACCAGCCGCTCACTTCCTGCTGTGCATCCCAGTTTCTAACCTGCCACAGACCAGTACTGATCTGTAGCCCTGAGGTTGGGGACTCCTGCTTTAAAGGATGCTTTATTTTTCTTCTTGGCACTTAATACAATTTGTTGTGACTTTGTTAATTAATTTTGTTGTCTCTCTTCTTCCCCACTAGACTACCAGATCCATAAGGACATGGACTTTTGTCTGTTTTGTTCCCTGCTGCATCCCCAGCACCTAGAGCAATGCCTAATACACATCAGACCCTTACTAGCATTTGTTGAATGAGTAAATGAAAAAAAAAATTCTTCTTTGCCAAAGTATCCTCAGGCAGAGTTGTTTCCTCCTATAAATCCTGAAGCATTTAGCGTAGAACTTGATTATAAGATTCACCCAATTACAATATAGTCACATGTTTACTTAAATATCTCCCCATTAACTCACCTCCAATTGTTTCAATAGAACTCAAGACCTCCAATCAAGTACTATATTCAAATGTATCAGTTATCTTATCAGTTTCACTTTCTCTTGGATTTTTCTATTTTTGAGCATTTCATTCCTTTTCTTTAATTTGGACTAATTAGTCTTTCTGATTACTCACAGATGCCTTTTTGGAATTTCTTTTCAGCATCAGTCTCAGAATTTCATTAACTACTCACCTGTGTTGTATCCCTATTTCCTACATTCCATGTTTTCCTTTATCATCATTTACTTTCTATCTTTTTGTGGAGCACTTTCTCCATTAACTTTCTTTGTCTATTAAAGAGTGACCATTCACATGCTAAATTACTTTTATTCTCTCTTTATATTTGATAGATCTTCTATTGCAATAGTCCTTCTGCAATAATCCTTTTGAATAAAGTATTTCCTCAATAAGTCTGGCTTTTTTGTGTGAAAGATTTAAAGCCAAATTGCTCCTTTTACAAACATGGAACCACTTCTTTTATTTTAAATCCACCTGATGAGAAAATATTTCAACATTTTGTTTACCATTGAAGCTTTTCAGAGTTTTGTTAGTTGAATAATTTTGTTTCATATCAGCTTCCCTCTTATAGGGTTAATTTTCCATTTTGTCTCATATACTCAGTTACTTCCTTGGCTAGAAGCATATGTCATATTCATGGTGGTTTATTATTTATTTTTGTATTTTTGGAAATTTTCTGCATTACAAAGCTTACACAGCCCACAAAAATAAGGATCAGAATCTCATATTCCATTCCTCCCTTTTAGCTAGGAACAGGGATGTGACTTGGCTTTACCGAGGAACACTATGGATGAGTAAAGCCAACATCACTCACAATCAGGGAAATGCACATTAAAACCAAACTGGGATACCACCTTATACCAGTCAGAATGGCCATTATTAAAAAATCAAAAAAACAATAGATGCTAGCACAAATGTGGAGAAAAGGGAACATTTATACACTGCTAGTGGGAATGTAAATTAATACAACCTTTATGGAAAGTGGTTTGGAGACTACTCAAAGAATTAAGAGTATATCTACCATTTGATCCAGCAATCCCACTACTAGATATCTGTCCTAAGAAACGGAAGTAATTATATAAAAAAACATACCCACATGCTCATCGTAGCACAATTCACAATTGCAAAAATGTAGAATCAACCTAAATGCCCATCAATCTGAGGAGTGGATCATTAAAATGTGGTATATATATCACAGAATACTATGCAGTCATAAAAAAATGAAATAATGTCCTTTACAGCAACATGAATGGAACTGGAGATCATCATACTAAGTAAGCTGACTCAGAAACAGAAAACCAAACTGCATGTTCTCACTCATATGTGGGCATTAAAAGGTCACAAAATGGAAATAAAAGACACTGGGGACACCAATAAAGGGGGGAGAGAGGAGAGGTGTTTGGGTCCAGAAACAACCTATGGGGCACAATGTTCACTGTCTAGGGAATGGGCTTCCTGAGACCCAATTTCCACCACTACACACTATGTCCATGTAATGGATATACATGTGTATCCCCGAATCTAAAAAAAAGAAAAAAGAAAAAAAAAAACTGAGCGAGGTAAGGAAATAGGTACAGCATGGAGTTTCTGTTTTATATGACTTTGTTTGCAGAAGAGTTTTAAGTGAAGGTAGAGATGACTCGTCACAAAATGGCATTGGTGTTGGAAAATGTAATAGTAGTCATAAAATTAAGTTCTTAGACTTTATTGCTGGTGGCAGTTGATCTCATAGCTGCATTAGACCTTTCTCAATTAAGACAACTGTGTTTCTTAATCTAATGTGCTAGCCTCCAGACACTTTCTCTAGACTTCACAAGACTCTGTAAGCTATGCAATATCCTTTAATGAGCCACTTTCACTTAAGTTAGCCAGAGTGAATTTGTTGTCCAGAGGGTGGTTATTTCTGTTAAATCCTCATTATCATAACTTGTTTTGACTAAGCATAAGATAAACATTTTTGTGAAAAATAACGGTGAATTATGGTTAAACAAATTACTATTGGAGACAGTAATTTGGAGATGCTTTCTTTGCTTGAGCAAGTCAATACAGGCCAGGTATGCAGCTTATAATCTAGCAAACAATTTTGTTTCCTATTTTCTAAGAGAGGGAACAAAATAATAGCTTGCTTTCACGTGGTATGAGCAATAGTACTCCTTCATCAACTCACTTTATGTCCACTCTCTTATTCTCTAAGTTAATTCGCAGCAACCTAAATGTTTCCAAAAATGTTACAGAAGATTCAATTAATTCACTATATTAATCATTCATGCTGATTAGTTCTGATGAGAAGAACGTGGTAGGTATCATATATGCTGTGGAAAACCATGTAACTTTGGTTTCAAAAGTAGATGATAGGTAGGGTATGGTATATAGCAATATTGTCAAACATATTCACCATGCTTCCCTAAACCCATTTCCACCTCCCAGTGAAAAAATATACTTCTATGTATCATGGATATAGGCTTGGCCATATAATTTATTTTGGTCATATGATTTATAAGTAGATGTGAACTGTATCAGTTTGGAAGAAAAGAGTATATGGGAGGAATTTGCCTTGCTATTTATAACTTTTAAAATTTAATCTACCATGAGACTAGAAATATTTTAGATAGAGGCTGTAGTCAGCCTGGGTCCTAAAATAAAGTCACATTTGACCCATAATAGATATGCAAAGTCAGTAAGAAATACATATTTGCTGTGGCAAGTCATTGATGTATTTTGATTGAAAGTTACTATGCAAACCTTAGCCTAAGGTGACTGATAGAAACTATTTTATAGCTTTGCTTTTCTAATCAATCCATTTGTCTTCATAGGTTAAAAGTTTGTAGACTTTTAAAATGACAGATCCATAGAAAACTACAATATAGATAAAACAAAGTCTTGTTAAATCTTTGTGTCAAGTTTTCTGTACAAATTTACTGAGTTGTGCTATGGGAAAATCTTAGTAAGAACGTATTTGATCCAGATGGCTTTCTGCAGCCTGGTTCAATGAACATATTTATGATTTTCATGTTCATCACAGTAAATTTCTGCATCTTTTTTTTTTTTTTTTTGAGTTAGAGTCTCACTCTGTTGCCCAGACTGGAGTGCAGTGGCCACTGCAGTCTCGACCCACTGGGTTCTGGCGATCCTTTCGCCTCAGCCTTCCAAGTAGCCAGAATTACAGGCACGCGCTACCACGCCTGGCTAATTTTTTGATTTATTGTAGAGATGAGGTCTCGCCAAGTGGCCCAGGCGGGTCTCGAACCCGCGGGCTCAGGCAGTCCACTCACCTCAGCCCCCCAAAGCGTGGGATTACAGGCTGAGCCACCGAGCCCGGTTTCTGCATCTTCTTGAGTACACAAGACTTTATATCAACTAATCCTAAGTATGCAGTATGCAAAGCAAATATGCAATCACCTTACTCCAACAACTTTACACTATGAAAAATATAAATATTTTTAGAATTTAAGTATAAAACTCATAAATGAAAGAATATTTTAAGATATAGAAAACAAACTTAAGTAGAGAGAAATATATCCAGTTTATAAGACTTCATTCTATCGAGTAAATGTGTTTCTGAAAAATAGCATCAATCAGAATGGAATTTACTGCTAACAAAGTAGAGGAAATAGGGGATGATTTTAAAAAGACATTGACAGTAACCAACTGAGTATTTTTTTGGAAAGAAGTTGATTCTAATGACAGGCATGCTCCTACTGCAGGCATAAAGGTTGTAAGCAAACTAAACTTGACATTATAATTTACCTGTGTTTTCTGATTTAATGCCAACCAAGCATAGTACTGTTTATAATTTTGCTTCCTGTGTTCAAAAGAGGATGCCCTCCTCATTTCTTTCTTTCTTTCTTTCTTTTTTTTTTGAATTGGAGTCTCACTCTGTCACCCAGACTGGAGTGCAGTGGTACCTCCCGGCCACCGTAGCCTCGACCTGCTGGGCTCTGGCAATCCTTCCGCCTCAGCCTTACAAGTAGCTGGAACTACAGGCGCGCGCTACCACGCTCGGCTAATTTTTGATTTATTGTAGAGATGAGGTCTCGCCAGGTTGCCCAGGTGGGTCTCGAACCCGCGGGCTCAGGCAATCCACTCACCTCAGCCTCCCAAAGGCACGGGATTACAGGCTGAGCCACCGAGCCCGGCCCCTCTTCATTTCAATTGCAAACATTCTAGCGGATGTAAAAATTATTTCTGGTTGTGAAGTAAGAAATTGGTATTCTAGTTTGCTAATTTGTTTCTATAAAAATGATGTGTTGGACATTCTCCAACTGCCCTTCAAACATACTCTATGCATTCCTTCACCCATCTCTTTGTTCTGGAAGATTGACTTTATGAACTGAATTACACAAATTTCTTGCCATTTGTCTTTTGATTACACATTTGACCAATGTGAAGTACCAGTAGGAGATCAAAAAGAAAGATAAGGAGTAGGAATTCTGAAATGAAGCAACGATGAACAAAAATTCACTTTAAACAAAACAAATCAAAACAAAAATACTGGCCTAAATTATCAAAGTACATGTTTTCACAACCTTGGCAATTAAATAAAGTATTACAACAATTAGAGGAGCATTTATTTAGATAAAACACATGAATCTTGGAAAGAACAATGAGCTTTGTTAAAATTGAACTTATCCTATACCCAGTCTTTTTCCCCATGCTTCTGAGGCAGCATTGATAATCAGCAGACTCTCAAGAAGCCACTTGAAGGAGTAGGAAAGGTATGGTCGGCTTCAGAAAGCTTCTTTCCCATTGATCTGTCACTGTTTTATCTATCTGGCATCTCCATGGAACAGCCCCATTTACAGGCCTTCTTACAGTTTGACTGGTTTCAGGAACCATGTAGTGGAAAAAGCACATATCAAAAATAATCAGTGACAATTTGATAACATTTTTGCTAAAAAGTTGATATTAGTTGGGGCAAACAAGAGGTTGAACAAAAAACTTTAAAGGAAGATCTTGGAAATGAGATTTCCAGAGGAAGCTTTAAAAAGTTCTGACATATTTGTGAATATCTAGAAACCACATGCATATGCAAGACTGCACACATGCCCAGGAAAAGCCTGAGAAAACCCTAATCTCTCACCTCTAACCGGGTGACCCTGAAGTTTTATAGAAGAGGAAAGTGAAGACTACGGAATGATTGTAAATTGTCAGTGTCAAAGGTTTTCTCTCACACACACACACACACACACACACACACAGAGAGAGAGAGAGAGAGAGAGAGAGAGAGAGAGAGAACCCCTTTACAAAGAATGGAAGACTTAGTGGTTCAGAGCTTTAAGGAAATCTCTAACTCTTAGTTAAATATTAAGCAACAAAGTAAATATTTTAGTAGCTGTATATGACAGGGAATACAGATTTCACAAGATGAGTGCAGAAAAATTACTAAAGAAATACGCAGAAAATAATGAAAAACAAAGAAAGACACACACACATACACACAGACCAGCAACAATAAAGCCAGGTGAGGTTGAGCCTAATTATATTATTTTAAATGTTCAATTTTCAATAAAAAATTTTAAGACGTGATCTATTACCAGTAACAGCAGTGGCAAAATAACAGAAGCAAAAAGAGCCTGACACCTGGAGGAATGGAAAAGTTCAATAAATAGCTAAGATTGCTCTTAAGTGCTCCTAAGAGGATATTGGATCCAACTACATCTAGCTAGAGATTCCCAGTGCTAAAAGGTTTGGGGAAAAGAAAATGATGGTCTTGAAGAGAGAGAGAGAGAATGGTGAAAAGACTATTTCATTCTTCTTTAACAATGATGAGGAAAATAGTTTCTGCTGACATTATAAAGCCCGGTTATGGATACTTTTTTTTTTTTTTTTTTTTTTTT
>NW_007044714.1:0-36329 GCF_000164805.1 Carlito syrichta | reverse complement strand
GAGTCTCACTCTGTCACACAGACTGGAGTGCAGCGGCGTGCTCCTGGCCACTGCAGCCTCCACCTGCTGGGCTCCGGTGATCCTTCCACCTCAGCCTTCCAAGTAGCCAGAACTACAGGTGCGGTCTACCACACCCAACTAATTTTTTTATTTATTGTAGAGACGAGGTCTTGCCAAGTTGCCCAGGTAGTTCTCGAACCCGCGGGCTCAGGCAATCCACTCGCCTCAGTCTCCCAAAGTGCTAGGATTACAGGCTGAGCCACCGAGTCCAGCTATCTACTCAAAGACTGTCTTTTTAACAAGTTGGTTTTTTTGTTTTTCATTTTCATGCCATGGAGGAAAGATAAAACTAGAATTCCTAAGGGATAAAAAAAAAATCAGGTAAAAGTAGAGAAAATCCCAGCAGGGAAATCAATTAAAAATTGTTATAGTAGGGTGAGTTGAGTTTAAGTTCTAAGTTATGAATGAGGAAAGTTAGTAAGAAGAAATATCATGTAACAACAGGACTTGGTCCCAATTACGGGGAGGGAAAAGAAAAATGAAAATAGGTCTATAATAACCCAGTGACCTAGACTGGTGAACGAATGGCATGGTTCTTCACCAAACTGGGGTTCAGGGAGAGAATGGACATGATTGTGAAAAAATGGCTTTCATTTTGGACATTCAGATTTTCAAATGCCTGATTTTACAAATGTAGAAACTGAGTCTGAGGCAATATGATCTGCAATCACATAGTTACTCACTGGGCTTGTGACAGAACCGGGGAGGACCAGGACACGACCTTAACTCAGGTCTCACATCACCAGGCACCAGTATACATTATGCAAGGCAAACATGCAACTTTTCTTAGCCCAATTATGTTAAAATAAGGAAGATAAAATGGCTTCTTAAGAATTCAACCGTGAAGTCAATGAATGCAAAATGAATTAAAGGAATAGAAAATAGGAGGATTTTTTTGTTGTTGTTGTGTTGTTGTTGTTGTTAGAGGGAAAAGTGTCTCCAGTTTGGTCTTGGAGGCAGAAATGTCTCCAGTTTATTTTGACTTTATTCATAATGAACGAATATGTGTCTGACAAGTGGTGCCAATCATAAAGAAGCTTACTCGGTTGAGAAAGGATAGAAATGGAATACCACACATGCACACACAAATGCATTGGCATCACCCAACCAAGCATTTTGCAGAAGAAAGATGTTTCAGTTCCTGGATCCAATTTCAGTCATATTTCTATGGCAAGAAAGGGCATTATAGGCAAATGATGCATGATGCTATAATTAAGTCCTCATACCCCCAAGCAAACTGATATTATAATTTGTATTTTTTTGTAGTGGGAGAGGATGCCCTAGTCATTTCAATGTCAAGCATTCCAGCCTTTGGGAGAATTATTTTGGAGTTAGAGATAAGAAGTTTGTATTCTGGCCTATGAATTAGTCCCTGCAAGCATGATATGCTCCCATTTTTTCTAACAGATTGATTTTTATAGACTGTATTACCTGGATCCTTCACTCTGGCATTTGCTTGCAAAATTTGGTACCAGCAGGAGATCAGAAGAAAAGAGGAGAAAGAAAGAGGGAGCAGATTTATTTCTGAAACATTTTCTAGTTTTCAGGTTGGCATTGGTGGCATTTCCTTTCTAAAGCCAAGGTTCATACTGGAGGAATCCTTGTCTTCAGCCCCAATTCTGTTTAGGTTCTGACAACAGCTCCATCTCCTTGTCCCTTTAGGCCAAGCTGCAGGAATGATTCCTAGTTGTAACTGGCCTAGAGGTGCTCCACTGTCCTTATTGGATTATCTTTTCCATGCTCATACTTCTGGAAACTATTCTTTGAAAAATTTATTTTCTATCACTTCACTTGAGTGTGGTATCTTTTTCTTACTGGCCCCCAGATTGACATAACAAAACACACTAACATAATTAACAGACTAACATAAGGTTAGTGTGAATTGACCCCTGACTGTTAAATATGCACTCAATTTGCTTTTATAATCACCTCTTTGAGCTTACAGGATGAATGACTGATTCCAGCAACAGTAAATCCACTGGTACTCCAAATGGCCCGATAGCACTCCTAACTTTGCTGTGTGACTTTCAATATACTCCAGATCGTGGCTGCTGTGTTTGCCCATTTACTATCAGAACTGAACTGTGGAATATAAAGAGTAACTCATTGGATCATCTTGGAGTCAAATAAATTCTTTACTATTTTATTTCCACAACCATAGCTGTACTTCCCCATGATAATCAGGGTCAATCTCACCTGCCAGGATTGTGACTCTTCCTTGTCTACTACTCTCTTGGCACAAAGAGCCTAAATTGTCTGGGCAGTAGTCAAAGTTTAAAGTTTAATAGACCTCTTGTTGTGTTCCCTTAAAAACTTTTGGCTCTAGGATATAGCATGTTTAAGCCTGAAGATCTTAAAATTATTGGCAAGGGAAACACAAATACTCCAAGTGTTTCCTTCGAAATGACAGTCAGGACTATTCCTACTTTGACCCTATGGTGTCTGTACCCAAGCATTTCACCTGTTGGCACATAGCACCACACATTGCTCATTGATTTTGGTTGTATTCAACGACAATGGTACTCCTCCCACACAGCATTTCTTTTCTTTTTTTCATTTTAAACATTTTTTTATTTTAAAATTGTGGGGTACAGTTAAGGGTTAGGTATACAAATGTGCATCATTCAGGCACCCTTGTTAAGGGGTGTTCCCCCGTCCCCAGACAGATATTGTCTACCATTAATCCCCCCACCCTTGCCCTCCCTGTCCTCCCCTCTCCCCCATAGTTTCCTACCACTCTCAATACTTTTCTTATAGTATTACGATAGATGTTCAAGGTCCACCAAGCCAGTACTTCAGCTGCAGCCTTAAATACCTGCTCCATTTTTATGTCAAGCCACCAGCTTCTTGGTCATACAGTATGAGACAATATTACAGAAATTCATGGTTATTTACTGATTGTCTTATATCCTCTATTATAGGACTGGTCCCTCAGTATAAATGTGAATGTATGCATATTCCCTTGAATAGTCATGCTGGCTGGTGCTATTTAGATAGGAAGGAAAAGTCCATACCTAGAATATTTGTTGAACTCAGTCACAGCGAATGACTATTTCTTTCAAGATGCAAGGGGGTCCTACATAATCACTTTATCATCCTGCAGTTGGTTGGTCTCCCTGAGGCATGATGCTGTTGTGGGGTTCAATGTTGGTCTTTGTTGCTGGCAGACTGGACATTTGGCAGATGCAATGTCAAGGCCAGCCTTGTGTGTTGGAGTGTATGCTGTTGATTCTAGACATAGCCTCTATTCATTCCTCCACCCTTGCTGCTCTGTCCACTCACTGTGCCAGCTAGAGATAGCTAAAGTCAGAGGCTGGCAGCTGCTAACTAGCTGAGTCAATCTATTTTATAGGATCAATCTCAGGTAAGCACCGACTTATGATCCAAAAATCTTTACCTTTTATGCCCACTCCCACAGGCCTGTCCACATGCCTTTTCCCCAGGCTTCTTTGTCACTGATCTTCCAATTGGTGATTGGACAGGCTAATGATCAACTGTAAATCCATTCACCATTGCTGGTCAGATGCTATATATATATATATATTTTACCTCAGGATACTTCTCTTTTCATAAAATAAATAACTAGCTGCATCTTTTGAAGGAATGCTTTCAAAATGTGGAGGATTTCTCCTAATCAATGACATTCAGGGCCACCATGCAGTAAGGCTGTAGTGCTGCAGTAGTTTACTATTGGCTTGCACTGCATAACTGAACTAACCCATGTACAAATTATACTCTTTCTGATTCCTCTTCTGAAAGCTACAAATAAGAGCCCTCCTCAGTGCTGCCATCAGTGTGAAGTGAGGGATAGGTACTCAAGACAGTAGGAGATGGAACACCTTGTTAGGCAGTTTGTTTGTGTATTCATGCTCTGCTCATGCCCAATCCTGCATATACCATTTCCATCTTATGATAGAATGCTGCTGAACCTGCTTAACCTTATGACTTTCTGCTTAGAACCAGTACAATTTGACCAGTTATGGGTTCAAGGTCACTTGATATTATTTGCATCAGCATATGTCTTATCACTTTGCTTAATGGAATGTCCTATAGGATTTCTCAAAGTATATACTCCACTAGTGGGTCATTCAGTCTTATATATTAACTCTATACCCATGAATACTCTCCCATTTTCTTCTGGAAAGTGTTTTCTAGGTCCTGCAGCATGTTTTTCAGTATAGTTTATTTCCTCTCTTATCATGTCCATTAACCTCCTTGCTGGCTTACGTTGTGACAGGAACCTAACTATTTGTCTAAAGTCCAGGAGGAGAGGGGGATAAATCCTAAAAGGGGCTCATGATGAAATCTATAAAAAGACTTTTGCATTGTTTTTTTTTTTTTTGTTATTTAGTTTTTATTTCTCTGCAATTCAACTTGACATGGAAGGGAATAAGGAAAATATGGAACCCAAAGAATTGTAGCAAGAGCACAAAGATTATAGGAATACTGTGAGCAAATGGGATGGAGGGGGTGCTCTCCTGAGCTACAGAAGGAATGATCTGGTAGTTTAAGATAAAACAAGTCAAATTTATTAGAGTTGTCCACAGTCAGCAATGGTTATCTTCTTGCTGGTCTTGCCATTCTTGGACCCAAAGCCCTCCATGGTTTGTACAACATTCATGCCCTCTTTCACATTGCCAAAAATCACATGCTTGCCATTCAACCATTCAGTCTTAGTAGTGCAGATGAAAAACTGGGAACCGTTTAGGTTGGATCCAGAATTTGCCATGGACAAGATGCTGGGACCTGTATGCTTCAGGATGAAGTTCTCATCATCAAGTTTCTCCCAATAGATGGACTTGCCACCGGTGCCATTATGGCATGTAAAGTCACCACCCTGGCACTCAAACCCTGGAAAAACTCTGTGAAAACAGGAACCCTGATAGCTGAATCCTTTCCCTCCAGTGCTCAGACCACAAAAGTTTTCTTCTGTCTTTGGAACTTTGTCTGCAAAAAGCTCGAATGAGACGCGACCCAAGGGCTCGCCATCCACAGTAATATCGAAGAGCATGGTGGGGTTGACCATGGCTGATGGGAAAAGGCTCAAGGCAGTGGTGTCTGCAAAGCCACATTGTTTTTAAGAAAGAGGAAAGCAGCTAGCTTTTGAAGGGAGGAGTCACTTTTGTAGGTTCAGAGAATTAAGGGGAATCTGAGGACTCAAGTCTTGCAAGTACGTCAACCTAGATTTGTTCACGTCTCAAGTTTCAGGGTCCAACTCCTTTTCAATCAGAGTCTTGTTATAGTAGATTTTTATGATTGAGAATCTAACTTCAGCTCTGCTACTTTTAAAATTAAATCCTATTCTAATGTTCAGCTTTTTCTGCCCTCCAGTTACAGGAATGAGAGTGTGTTTATATGTTGCTGAAAGAGGCTTTTTGGCTTTACCTTCTACCCTAAATTGGCAAATAATTACTGTCAGTTTTTTCATTGAATTTCACCAATGCACTGGGCAACAGCCTTCCAATGCCATAGTACTTTAAACACTAGTATTTCTACAGGACTTCTCAAAATCTGAGATATTATATCTCCCATTCACTTTCTCATCTTATTTTACTACTGGTGAAATTCTAACAATCATACTGCTACAGTATGCCGGGAGCTGTCGGTATTCCCAGTACCCTCAGTGAAGTGGTCCTCATTACCAACTAGCCAGCAGGTGATGCAGCACCAAATCCCATTTTTGAATCTTTTTCTTCAGATCACTCATGGCACCAATTATCCAGGTTTTGTTCCTTGGGAAACAGACTCTAAAGTGAATATTTGCATGTGGGAATGTTCTCAAGAATAACACCTATGAGGATTTAAGGAAGCAGGATCTGAAACAGAGACAAGAAAAGCTGAACTGTGATGCCCTTGCAACAGAATACTCAATTGATTCTACACAGAGTTCTCAAGCTGCCATGATCTTCCAGGATATGTCAAACTGAAGGAAGGAGACCTACTTTTAAACTTCTGCATTGACCAGCCACTGGATAGGAGTTGCCCTTGAGAGGGAGCTTAACCTTGGGTGAGTGGTTTCCCTTTGACTGAAGGAAATTTCTGGGGAGGGACTTGGATAGGTGTTTTCAGTTACAAGCATTCCTGTCATTCATGGGTAAGAGTACCTCAGTCCTGAAAGACTGGTATTGGAGGTATACCACAGCATCCACTGCAGGTTAAGTGAAGAATCAGCATTTTTTTATCCTGTTAGAAACATTTTAGGAAACTGATTCTCTCTGACATTAGTCTCTGCCTGCTTCTGTCCATCCTTAAAGCTTCTAGGACAATCAGCAACATTAAAAAAATTCCATCGTGTAAATCTTCATCCCAACTGTTTCCATCATTGCCATAGAACACTCTGTCCTCCAGAGCTTGATACACACTGTCTTGTATTTACCACTCTCTTTGGCATACTCTCTCATCATTGCTCACAGAAATTCTAATTTTTTATATACTTATTATTTTTGAGATATCACCATGTTGTTATCTCTGCTTAAAGTTTCCTGGCTACTTTCCTCTGCCATATGTTATATTTCAATTTGTCTATTCACATTGCTGCCTCTTCCCTTAGACTATGAACACTTTACAGATATGGATCAGAACATTTGGTTCTGTATTTATATTATCTATAACAGGGTCCAACCTAATAAAGGTATATAATATTTTTAAAATTAATAGATAATAAAAGCAATATATAATAGTCAAAAACACCATTTTGAAAATGATTGATGTAATAGAACTGGGAAAATGGTCTGGTTCATAGTAAAAAAAATAAGCTACTGTGTGTTATACTGTATGAATGTATATTCATTCTGTGTATACATTCATACTGCATATACTACTGTATGAATTGTAAGTGTGCTTTCCTTTTGGATCTGTCACTCTTGGTTCAATACGCTCTTCCACAGTCAGTCATATTTTGTTTCATGATTTTTTAAAAGTTAACTTCTGTAATAACACTTTATTTTGGAAAATGTAGCTATCTTTAAGAGGAACCAAGATTCAGTTTTAAAGAATAAAAGTGTCATTCTTCATGGTATCACCATAGTTTCATGAATATTTTAAAAAATTGAGTCATGGACATTGGAGTTTTCTCCTGGGATGCTGGGAAATTGAAATACTGAAAGTTACACTATAAAATTAAAAGCTGTAGTTTCATGTTTGAAGTTGATCTGAAAGTTTAAACTTTCCAAAAAAGCAACTAAATATTCATTAAAATAAGATACGAGTTTATGAATACCTTAAAATAATATTATCTTTTTTTTTTTTTTTTTAGTTAGAGTCTCACTCTGTTGCCCAGACTGAAGTGCAGTGGCCACTCCCGGCCACCGCAGCCTCGACCTGCTGGGCTCCGGCGATCCTTTCACCTCAGCCTTCCGAGTAGCCGGAATTACAGGTATGTGCTACCACACCTGGCTGATTTTTTTGATTTATTGTAGAGATGAGGTCTCGCCAAGTTACTCAGGCAGGTCTCGAACCCACGGGCTCAGGCAATCCACTAACCTCAGCCTCCCAAAGGCGCGGGATTACAGGCTGAGCCACCGAGCCCGGCTAATAATATTGTCTTTTTTATCTTCAAAGAAACTATATGTAAAAGGAATAATTCTTTGTTTTCCTCTTTGTTTTACTTCATAATCATTACAGTTATATTGTGTATGTTTTACTCTATAACACAATCCTGTTGCTTAAACTTTTAGTAAACCACTTTTCAGAAGAAAATAATCTAAGATGCTTTGTGCTCTAGCAATTTTGATTATATTAAAGTGTTCAATGAGATAAAGAATGAAATAATAAAAGTAAGTGACTATTTTAGCTTTTTTTCATTTGAAGCAGCGTATTTTATCCTGATAATACAGGTATCCTTTTTTTTGTTTATTTTATACAGTTAGAAAATATGCTATCTTAGAACACTTTGAATAATGTTTTATTATAAATCAAAGAACCAGTTATTTCAATTAAGAAATGATCTGGCAATTCTATCAAGAACTTGATATCTAGAAATATGTTCAAATATGGAAGCTAGCTATTTTCCAATTAGATAGCAGTGAGGCTGAATTTTGAAGTGAAAAATTATATGATCGGTATAGTTTGAGAAGTTTTTTTTTTTTTGTTAGTGCTAAAAGACTTTGATAAAATCATTTTTTTGTCACCAAAAGAAGTAAAAGACAAGAAAGACTAATATCAATGGCAAAGGATGCTAAGGTCAGAATTAAATCAAACAAGATTTTTAAAAATATCTTTGTTAGAACCAGGATCAGCAGAGCATCTGGGAGTTTTACTTGAATTCCCTAGTCAATGAACATAAGGAAAATTATTGGGTTAACATCATTAGGAAGGATCAAAGTGCTTAGGTAACAGATACTGAAAAGGCTGGTTCTCAGTATAAGAGAACACAAACAAATTTAATTTATCTCATCCAACTAGCCAGGTATAGATAAGAAAACCATGTAATAGGGTACTTGCATGGGAGGTCCCAGTTTTTATCCCTCTTCAGGTTAGAGATCTTAGAATAGAAAATGATTTGTGGAAATGATTGTGGTAGTACAGATACCACAGGTGAGTCCCTGATTTAACTCACACAAATGTGGTTTTTCAGCAGTAGGGCTCTCATATCTTGAAGTAGATCAATGACGGTGCTTGGAAAGCTATAAAAGACAACAAAAATTGCCACAACTACGTTATGCATTGTTATAATTGTTCTATGGTATTATTAGTTATTGTTGTTAATGTGTTACGGTGCTTAGCCTATAAATGCACATCTATGGATATAGATTTGTAGGAAAAAATATGTTGTACGTAGAGTTTGGTATTATCTGCAGTTTGAGGTGCCTACTGGGGATCTTGGAACACATTCCCTGTGGATAAGGGGGGACTCTTTTAATTGTCATAAGAATGAAACTTTTCCTCAGTGGTAGAATTGTTAGCCATGAGGAAGCTACCCCTGGGATTCGTTCTCTCCTCACAGCCTTTTATGGGTACTAAGACTAAGGGAAAATGTATCAGATCTGGAAATTGCTGTGGCCTTCAGCAAACCCCTTAATGCTTTTGGGGACTCAGTTTTCCCAGATGTAAAAACAAAGGGCTAGATCTCAATTATCTTTAAAATATATCAAGCTTAAGAATTAGAGTCTCTACTATTCTCCCTCTTTCTTATTTTGTGCTCAAATCCACGTTTTGTATTCATTCCATTCCATCTTGCATAAGTCTTCTTGCTGTTTCTTGTCATCTCTGCCAAGCAAGAAACACCTCTAGAGACTATTAGTCAGAGACACTGCATAATTATCATCAATATCAGACAACAGGCCTTCATTGGGGAGAAAAGACTGAACAAGGATGACAGTAACAGTCATTGTACTAAAATGGATGGACAAAAAATTTCACCAAGGCCAAAAATGCATATCACACTGGATTACTACTTCTGTTTTTTATCTATTTTATTTTCCTTCCTGATCTTTTCTTCTCATTGGGAATGTTCCAGGAATATTTTGCCCAAACTCTATAAAAATGGCAAATCATAAAGGCTTCCTTGTCCCTCCCCAACTCCAGCTCCTAGCTTGAAAGGAGCTAATAACTTTCTCTTTAATTTTTTTTTTATTTTAATGATGTGGGGTAAAATTCAGGATTAGGTATACAAGTGGTCATTGTGCAGGTAAAGTTTGGACCTCATTTGGTCCCCAATTTACCTGGTTTGAGATCAGGTGCCCTTGTTGATGTTGCGCCCCCCTCCCCCAACCTGGCAGTATCTCATTGCTGCCAATCCCTTGCTTACAGTATTATGGTAAATGTTCAAGGTCCTCTTATGAGTGAGAACATGTGGTACTCTTGTTCTTTGTTTCTGTGATAGATTACTGATTATAATAGATTCTAAATCCATCCAAGTTGCTGCAAAGTTCATGTTTGTTCTTCTTTATGGCTGAATAACATTCCATCGTGTATATGTACCACATTTTTTTATTCAGTCCATTTTTAATGGGCAGCATGGTTAGTTCCATGTTTTTGCTATTTTGAATAGTGCTGCAATAAGCATACGTGTGCAGGTATCTTTTTTCTATAATGATTTGAGTTCCTCTGGGTATATTCTGAGTAGGGGTGCTGCTGGGTCATATGGAAGGTCAATTTCTAGTTATTTTAGAAATTGCCACACTGTTTTCCATAGAGGTTGAACTAGTTTGCATTCCCACCAGCAGTGTAGAAGCATACCCTTTCTCTGCATCCTCACCAGCATCTGTTGTTTTTTGTTTTATTACTCATGGACATTGTACCTTCCCATATAAAAACCAAGATAAACCCATTTCAACCAGTCAGAACCATCCCCTCAAAGGTTTGTCCCCATCTCTTGTCTTCTACAATCTCTTCTGTACTCTAAAAACTCTTCTCTTTCTAACTGCTCAACAAAATCCTGCGCATGATTTAAAGCAAAAGTCAAGTGCCACTTCCTCCCCTGTGTCCTGCTGTGAATGATACATGTAATTGTTCTCACTTGTTTGTTTTCTGGACTGGAGACTCGTCTGAAGCTCCTGCTCTGCCACCTAGTAGCTCTATGGTCTTGGACAAGTCGTTATTCAGCAATCCACTTGAGTCTTGGTCTCCATATCTGTAAGATGGTAATAGAGATCCCACTTCACAGGAGTATTCTAAGGGTTAAATGAGATAACTCATGAGAAACACTCCAAGTGCTTGTTGTCTGTCTCCCCCCCTAGAAAGGCAAGTGCATGGCCAGGTTCTTTGTCTGTTTTATTTTCTCTGGCAGCCCCAGAACAGCATCTACCACATGGTAGGTGCTCAAATGTATGCATATATACAGAAAAAAATGTACTTTTTTCTGGTTTAGCTTTAAGGAGAAGTCAAAGTTTTTCTGCTTGTACTAAAAAATCAAATGATCAATGATTGTGATGTTTAATAATATTTAAAACTGGAAATTACTCATACTAGAGAAAACTAAATGTAGATGATTCTAAATTTAGGGTGGATATTGTTATTCTTCTTCCATAAAAGAAAAAAAAGTCCTCCGTGTGCTCTGTTATCACTGAGATGAGTCCAAACACTAACTGTGACCATCTTCAGAGGCTCCAGATCTGTTTCCATGTGACACCAGATACTTAGTTAAGATTATAGAAAGGTGAAGAAAGAAAACCCAATGCAGTCTGTTGTTCAGTGAAAAGAAGTTTAAATTTGTGAAGAGCAGAAAACTAGTTACATGTCAGAAAAGAGGGAGGTTGAGAAAACATGAATTTATGAAACAGAATATTACCATCATACTTTACTATTAAACATGAATGGAAGTGGGTATTGTGAATTATTATTTCCATGTCCTTGAAGCCTGGCAGTACATAAGGATATTGGGTAAACTACACGATAGTTTAGAAAATTACTGGCAAAATTTAAATAAACTGGTATTTATTAGGATAATGTAATGTATTGGGAAACCAAATAAAGTATGTTTGGGGTCTTAGCAGTGCTTGATCCATTGTGCTTTAATAGTTTTTACTATATCCACTAATACTTTGTCATACATGAAGTATCTGGAGCTCATTTGTCAGTTGAAGGGATTTCTATTAAATGGAACCAATGCATGAAATTTAAAAAAAAGGAACAAAGATCACTGAAAACCATGGCTTGTCTGCTACTTGTATCTACACTTGATCAAATGAACCTAATAGACATCTGTAGAATGCTTCATCCAAGTGCCACAGAATATATATGCTTCTCATCTGTGCATGGAACACTCTATAAGATTTACCACATGTTCAGTCATAAAGCAAGTCTCAATAAATTAAAAACAATTGAAATCATACCAAACATCTTCTCAGACCACAGTGGAATAAAATTAGAAATCAATAACCAAGAGGAACTCACAAAGCCACACAAATACATGGAAACTAAACACCTTGCTTCTGAATAACTTTAGGGTAAACAATAAAATTAAGACAGAAATTAAAAAAAAATATTTGAAACGAGTGAAAATAGAGACACAATATATCAAAACCTCTGGAATACAGCAAAATCGGTGTTAAGAGGAAGGTTTATAGAGTTAAATGCCTACCTATATCAGGGAAGTATATTTCAAATTAGCAACCTATCATTATTCCTAAAGGAACTAGAAAAACAAGAATAAACTAAACCCAAAGCTAGCAGAAAAATTAAATAACTAGAATAAGAGCAAAACAAAATTAAATTTTGACAAAATAAATCATACAAAGAATTCATGTAAAGAAATTGGTTCTTTGAAAGGATGAGCAAGACTGATAGAGAGCTAGCTAGATTAACAAAGAAAAAAAGAGAATATTCAAATAAGCACAATTGGAAATGACAAAAGTGACATTACAACTGATAGCATAGAAACACAAAAGATTCTCAGAGATGATTATAAACACCTCTATGCACACAAACTAGAAAAACTAGAGGAAATAGATAAATTTCTGGAAACACACAACCTCCCAACAATGAACCAAGAAGAAAATGAAACCATGGATAGAATGATAATGAGTTACACAATTGAATCAGTATTAAAAAAAAAAAAAAACCCTTCCAGCCAAAAACAGCCCTAGAATGGATGAAATCATAGCTGAATTCTACCAGACATACAATGAAGAGCTGGATCCAATCTTACTGAAATTATTCCAAATAATTGAGGAGGGATTCCTCCCTAACTGATTCTATGAAGCCAGTATCATCCTGATACAAAAATCTGGCAACTACACAACCAAAAGAGCTTCTTTATAAATACATTTTTACACAATTTTGTTTTCTACCCTAATCATTATTTTTGCTGTTCTCTTCTGTACAATCCTAGACCCATCTCCTCACACTTCCCACCTTACCACATACACACAGAGGAAACCACACACACCATGGAGGACTAAAATAAAAAAGACCATCCCAATTATGTGTCCTTGAAAAGTATAGGTTTTTGATAGACTATTCCATAAAGTGATTTCAAATTATATACAAGGAATTTCTTATCCATATTCATTTGTTCAAATTATTTTCCGCAATTTTCTGAGTGAAATTAATCTACCTTCTGCTGCACTCATAAATTCTTCCTACTCCTGCAAATCCTTTGTAACTCATCAAGAGACAGAAGTACTTTGTGATTTTTCTTTCATCTTCTGATAAGTCCCTTATTAATTTAGAGATTCCTCTCCAGTACAATATTTCTGTCCTTTGCTTTGAAATGTGATCTTTTATTTTAGTACTGAAGAGTTTTGTATCCCATGAAAATTTTCAGTTGAAAAAAGTGGAAAGTCATTTTTTTTTTTTTTTTTGCTACTAAGGGCATTTATAATTGAGCTAAATATTATTAATTACAATTTTGTGAATTCCTATCTGTTTTTTCAAAGAACTTCAGGATTTGGCAAAATTAGAGAATAAGTGAGCAACAGCAGAGATAATATGTGCAAGAAATAAACAAATATCATAGAGAAATAACAGAGTCAAGTCCTTACCATAAATCAGAATAAAGTAAAATAATATGATTAGGCAAAAGAAAGTCATTCTACTGTTCTTTTATTATCAGTTATTTCAATTTCAGGATAAAAGAAAATAACAAAATTTGAATGCAGCAGGAAAACAATGCATTTTCGAATTGAGATGAGTCAAGACTTGGTTCACAAAGCAGTGAAGATCGGAAGACTAGATTTTTCTGATAAAGACTATTTTTCGAGCATTACCTTATGTGTTTTATTTTGCTATTTACCTATGATATGTCTTTGATATGTACAGTGAGTTTTATCTTATCTGTGTGTGTCAAAAAGATAGCCAATTCCAAATTAAAGTTTTGCAGAACTGTTACTACAACAAACTAGAAATTTAAATGTATTTCAAGTCAATCTTTTCGGAGGTATATGTAGAAATTGTATTGGCAAGGAATGGTCCCACGTGAAAGAGGAGACAAACATTTCTTGAGTCTCTAATCGTATGTTCATTTTTTTGTTTTCCCTAAGTCTTCTCTTTGAAGGAATTTCTTGATTACTCTTAAACGTTCTGTCTTTTAAAATCAACTCTGTCGCTTTGCCCTTTATTCCCCCATCTTCTATATTAGCCCCCTTCCCATTATCTTTGTTTTTCTTTATACTGATCTTGTATTTGAACTAGCAATATTTGTATGACTGCCAAATTCTCCAGAGAGAATCTGGATTCTGTAGACTATGAAGCTTATATAATCTTAAGAAAACTCTTTAAGAAAATTAACATAAATTTATCATAACCAGAAAGAACTTTGGAATGGACCTGTGGAAGAAAGGACCATAGAGTTTCAGCTTAGTTAGCTTCATGATAGATCTGCCCATATCTACTCTTCATTTCCTTTTATTTCTTATTATATATTTACTAGAGGCAAAAATATAACAGGGCTTCTACTATCATTATTCAGTGCCCTATTTTCACTAAATGAGGCAGCCAGTTGTATAAAGACACAGCTGTGGACTTGGCAGAAACTCTTAGAGATTAAATTCTTGGCTATATATATATATATCTGTCCATGAACAAATTGAATCTAGGATTCTGAGATAGGCGGCTAATTGTCTTGCAATGCAACTTTCACTTTGAAAGAGAAGGAGCTAAAGATAGACAAGCATGGATAAAGAAAGCTGACAAACAAGAAACCAGTTTTATATTTCTTATGGTGAAAGTTAATACATAAATACAAAACTTATTTTGGAAGCAGTTGCCAATGGTGAGTTAACAGATATATCAATCTATTTATTTGTAATTAGTTGATATTCCTATTCCTACTGCCAGAGAAGCAGCATAAAGTGATAGAAAAACTGCAGGGTTTGAAATTAAATCGGCCTCGGTAAAAATCTTGAGTCTAACCCTTACTAACTGTGAGACACTAACATCTCTGAGGTTCTATTACAACAAAGATGAAATGGAGAAAAGAATGACTAGGCTGTTGTAAGGATTTGTTATAATATTTGTAAATATACAAAAAAATATTAAAACAAAGTCAACACTTTCATTATTATTAAACTATATACATATATATTGATAAATATATAACACACACATAGAATGGATAGAATTGGCATTAAATAGGCATTAGAGATTAAAAGTGTACAAAAATCCATATTTAAGGCAGGACAATAAGCACAGTATTTAAATGTTTCACTGTAATTTTCTATGTTCAAAGTATTTTTCCAAAAGGATAATCCATTTATTAAAACTGTGGTAATAATTACAAGTAGTTGTGAATTTAAAAATGTATCCTTCACCTCTTACATTCCACAACTTGAACTAAACTACCACAGACCATCAACTATCTCCACAAAAGTTGCATGCTACCAACTGTAATTTAAGCTGATATCCCCATTAAATATTTATATTTATAAAAATTATCCAAGTGACTTTTTTCCATTTCTAAAAGCAATTTTCTGTTTAAAGTCATGAGTCAGTTTGAACAGAAATCTAGTTGGGCTACGAGGTCAAAAGTATTGGAAGTCTTATTGAAAAGATATTCTAAAAAAGGGCTGTTAGTACCTAAGTCACAAGACATGCAGAATGAGAGTGACGTGTGGAGAATTGTTTCCCAGCACAAGCCAAAATCACGGTCTCACCCCATAATAGTTTCCCAAAGTTATGTTCTTCTACTACAAATAAACAATTATATATATAATTTTTATTGTATTTATTTTTTAATTATAACTTTTTAAAAAGTATGGTGTAATTTACAAGTAAAGTATTCAGCATTTTAAAATTATGCAGTTTAGTGAGCTTTGTCAAATACATATACCTTCTCAAACCGCCATCCCAGTTAAGATAATGAACATTTCTGTCGTTTGAGAAATTTTCCTGCTCTCTTTTCTTTTCTTTTTTAATTTCAATGATTTTATTTTAAAATTGTGGGGTACAATTCAGGATTACGTATACAAATACTGAATGTGCAGGTAACCTTGCTGATGAAGTGTGTTCCCCCTTGCCCAAGCAGATATTGACTACTGTAAATCCCACCTCTCCGCACAACCCCCCTCCCCTGCAGTTTCCAGCTACTGTCAATCCTTTTCCTATAATATTACAGTAGATGTTCAGGGTCCACTTATGAGTGAGAACATATGATACTCAGATCTTTGTTTCTGTGAAAGATCACTCAGTATTATAAACTCGAATTCCATCCAAGTTGCTGCGTAGTTCATGATTTTGGCAAAAGGGGAACACTTCTACAGTGTTGGTGGGAGTGTAAACTAGTGCAGCCTCTGTGGAAATGTGTGGCAATTCCTAAAAGCTCTAAAAATTGACCTTCCATATGACCCTGCAATCCCCCTACTGGGAATATACTCGGAAGAACTCAAAACACTCTATGAAAAAAAAATACCTGCACACGTATGTTTATCGCAGCATTGTTCATAATAGCAAGAACATGGAACCAATTGTGCTGCCCATCAAAAGAGGACTGAATTAAAAAAATGTGGTACATATACCTGCTCTCTTTTCTAAGAAATCTCCTAAGTTAGACAGAGGTGAACTTTGTCTATTATCTCAATCATTTTTTCCTGTTCTAAAATTTCATGGGGAAGAAAGCATACAACATGTACTCTTTTTGTATTTGTCTCTTTTTGATCAACATTGTGTTTTTGAGGCTTTTTTATATTGTGAACATCAGAAGTTCAAACCATTTTATTTGTTTTTAGTAGTGACTTCAATAAACATAGTACAATATTAATGGACATTTGGATGGTTTTCAAATCTTGGCTAAACTGATTAAAGCTGTTATGAACATCCTTTCATATGAATTCTTGTTGCTGTATCTATATTTTTTCTTCTTTAACAATACAATTGCCCAGTCATAGCATACTTTAAAACTGATATCATAAATTTTTTTGTTTTGTTTTATTCTGTGACAAAAAAACTCTCAGTTATTTTCAAAGAAAAGGCAAGCCAGTGGGTCAATGGTCATTCATACATTGTTGCTGGCAGTTTAAAAAGGCATGAGTGTAATGGCATTAAATTATTCACATGTAACAAAATTACATGTTTTTTCAAATGACTTTATAGTTGTGAAAATGTAACCTTAGGTAAATTTTTAGAAATGTTACTGGATTAAAGGGAAATATTCTTATGATGAAATTGAGATACTTTTCCATCTCAAATCAAGACTTGGTCAAAAGATGTATTAAATACAAATATGTAGTGTTGTTGCAGATATATAGACCTAAGGAACAGAGATTAAAAAAAAACCTGACCCACCTAAGTCAGTTGACTTATGAAAAGAGATTGTACTGTCCATAAATGGAAACAGAAATGACTATTCAACAAATGTTATTAGGATAATAGGAAATTCAAATAGGACTAAAATGAATTTAATCCCTATCTTATACCATACACAAAAAGTAAATTTCAGATGTAGTAAAGACTTCAATATGAAAAGCAAAGTTTAAAGTATTTAAAAAATGAATTTGAAAAATATTATTTATGACATCTTTGTATATGAAGCATAAAAAGTATAATGGAAAAGATTAATAAATACAACTACATTATCTTAAAAAGTTCTGTTCACCAGCAAAGAAAATAAAAATATAACTCACAAACTGGATTTGGAAAGTTAAAAATTATAAACTTAACAAAAATTAATATCTAGATTATATATTTTTGAAAATCTTAATAATCGATAATAATAGACATTATTAGAAAAATGTCAAAAATTAGGAATAGTTATTTCATGGATTGATGCGTCTAATATACAGAAAAACAGATAAATAATTTCATTAATAATGAAGAAATAAAAATCAATGCCACAATTAGGAATTATTTCACATTCAACAAGAATCCAAAATGAGGAAAATATAGTAACAGCAATTGTTGACAAGAATGAAGACAAATGGGAACGTGTAGTAGTTGTTATTGAGAGCATATATTAGTTCTTTTTAAGGTGTGCTGAGAGTGTCAGAAAACCAAAACAATCAGTGACTTAGCCTAAATCATGGCTTACTTCTCTTTCACATAGTATTAGAAGTTCATCACTAGTCTGGAAATTCATTATCATCTGGCCTATATTAATTCCGGCAAGGAGAAAATGAAAATGAGAAAGGGAAAGGTACATTTCACCCTTTCAAGATTGCTTATCGTAACTCAGTCACTGAGCTGCAAGGGAGACTAGAATATAGATATTGTATAACCTTACTAGTCTCTCCTACAGACAGGAAAAAGTTATAGTCATTTTAGGAAACAATTTAATATTTCTTGACAATTTGGAGAGGTATAAGCCTGACAAACTAAAACTTACAGTGTTCGGTATATAACCTAGAAACACACATGTTTATAAAGAGACATGGACAAAGATGTTCAAAGCAGCATTTCCAAAAAAGGAGAAGAAGAAAAGAAGGAGAAGGAGAAGGAGAAGGAGAAGGAGAAGGAGAAGGAGAAGTAGGAGACGGAGAAGAAGGAGAAGGAGAAGAAATAGCCAATATGTTTATAAGTGTTTATTAATCAAATAATGGGTAAAAAGTTGCAGATTTAATGGAATATTGTAAAGGGCAGAGGAAATTTAGAAATATGATATTGAGCAAAATGTATGTTACACAAGAATACAATCTTTCGGCAGTTATTTTATTCCAAAATTGCTACAGTATGTGCAATATTTCTATAATTTTAAGATAGTTCGTAATTATGTTCACACGGACCTTATGATTTAGCTAAAAACTGCTATTTGGTTTTAGCTTTGGTTTCAGAATTTGGAAAGCTGAAGAGCTAATGTCTACTCTATCGGTGTCTCTGGTATTCTTGAATTGTATTTCATCAGGTGATAACCTAGCTCACTTCATTCTAATCAGTGCAACCATTGGTAACATACATGAGGCATATCTGGATTCATTTGAACATTTGAATACATGCTTTCAAAGGTAGATTCCAGCTGTGCGTGGTGGTGCAGGTCTGTAGTCCTAGATAATGGAAAGGCTTAAGCAAGAGGATCCCTTGAGACCAGAGGTCCGAGGCTGCAGTGAGCTATGATTGCACCACTGCACCGCAGCCTGGGTGACAGAGCTAGATGCTGTCTCAAAAAAAAAAAAAAAAAAAAGATAGGTTTCTATAATAAGTGTAACTTGAACAATAAATCTTATGTGTTTTATGTATTGACATTCTGTCATTCTATTGATATGTAAGTTTATATTTACTTTTGCAAGAGTAAATTTTATGATGATCATGAAGTAATCACAAAGTTGTTTAAAAGTTTCAAATAGTTGAAAAGGAAATAGATTGCCAATATGAATATTAAGTGACTATTAGCTAGAAAATGTGTGAAGGACATGACACCCTGTTTGAGTCAACAAATGTGTATAGAAATTTAAGTGTCAATTCCAGGCAGAATAAGAGAGACTATGATATTTGACATATTTGCATTAAAAAGCTTTATGAAAGCTTTATCTTTGTTTTATTTATTTAATTCCATTTAAGCTATGGGTCTTTCAAGTCCAATTTCAAAATTCTTCACATCTAATGAGGATAAAATAAAAGCAGAAGTTAACCTTGCCATCTCAATATTTCCTGAGAAAAAAAGTCAAAATTATGTACCACACATAATAAAGAAAAAACAGAAGGTGAAAAAGAAGAAAGGGTGAAATCCTCCTCCAGAAATGCTACTTGAAAGTCAACATGCAAAGCATTACAAATGAACAGCAGAGTGATTGCTGGAACAATCCTGAAGTTCACTATAATTATAAAATGATGATAAATTTTAATTATAATCTTATAGTAATAATTAGTTATAAAACAACATTTCAGATTATTCTTTTATTCCAAAAGTTCATTTTATGGCATTGACAAAATCTTGTTTCCAGCTTTTTCTCATATGGTTTTTAGCAAAAATTTGTACTCATTGCCATGTATTTTGTCATTAAGGCCCTGTGCCTAGGCTCCCTCCCCAAAGAACAATTAGGAATAGAAGATTTTTTTTTTTTTAAGATCTGCCCAGCCTGGTTCTAAGTTCTAAAGTAAACTTTCCTTTCCTTCTTTATCTATCCTTCTTTCATTATTTTTTATTCATTTTCCCAGTGTCCTATGCAGATAGCAAGTCTGAAGTATATATTTCAAACTACTCTGGATCCTCCTTGATACTGAAACAATTTTATTCTCTAAGACAGAGTATTTTGGATACAGATATTTTTGTCCTCTAAACTTTTGGTATACCAGTTTTTCAGATGTTTCTCTACTTTAACAACAAAAACTGTAAATTGAGTTTGTTTTAAATGTCTTTTTCTTTCTAATTGTTTATGAATAAAATCTACCCTCCTTCTGTAAGCCATAATACCATCTGGGTCTATAAACGTCGAAGCTTTTGTTATTTGTGTAATTAATAAATTCAGGTTGAATTTGAGATCATGTGGTAAGATATTAGACTTGAGCATGTAGAAAAGCTGCATTATTCTAAAGGTTAGACTACCCGATTGTGTTTTTTTCCGCCTTAGTCCTAAACAAAGTTCAAAATTACATTAGCAGAAACTGAACTTGGGGCTTCTGAACCAGCATTATCTACTTATGCCTGGCATGAAACACACATACAATTGTCCTCTATCCCTCATGATTCTGACTGCTATTGAAAGTTAAAAAATTCAGCATATATGTTTGGCTGAGAAAACAGCAGAAGTTTTCATTGTTGTTGTTGTTGTTTTCCCATTTCCAAATGCTTGGAAAGCTCAAACACTTAGAAATGCAGCCTTTTGTTTAATATAAATAGAGGACTTAACTAGGACTAAATAGCTTTCCTCTTTGATCATTTAATCCTTGTGCCTGCAGAACCTACGTGGTTAAAAGCTAAGCTGGTGTGGGTCAGGATAAGGTCAGCCAGAGGTCCCTATTGTTCGTGCTTAGTGAGACCTCTCCTGTCTGAACCAGTTAAAAATCTATCCAAATATAAACTGCTGCAAGCCACCAATGTCAAAGACCCACATGACCTATGAAAGTATTGAAATCTGATGTCTCTTACCCAGGCTGTACCAGAAACATGATCTTTTCTTCTCCAAATATCAGCTCAAGGTTTCCATCTAATGACGCACGATATTGGGATATTAAGTGATAGATGAATAACAACCTTATCCCCTGCATCCAAGTTAAAAACTGGTTGAGAGACAAGCAAAAATTCAAATGGAGATTAATTAAAGTATAATTTTAATACGTTAAAGCTGACTTGATCGATGTAACTTAGATATGAAGTTATAAAGAGATTCCTAAAATTGTGAATTAGAGGAACTTAATTTTAAAGGATAATAAGCTCAGATTTGGTTGATCCAATCATAAACACAATTTCTCAAATCTACATCAGAGTGGATGATTAATTTTGTGTGTCAGTCTGACTTGGCTAAAGGATGCCCAGGTAGCTAGTAAAACATTATTTCTGGGTGTGTCTGTGAGGCTATTTCAGGAAGAGATTAACATTTGAATTGGTAGATTGAGTAAAGACCACCCTCACCAAAGCCAGTAGGCATCATCCAATCCACTCAGGGACTGAATAAATTAAAGAATCAGAGAAAGGGCAAATTTTCTCTCTCTGCTTGAGAATCCACCCTCTATTGCCCTTGGACATTTGGCCTTCCTAGGTTTTAGGCCTTCAGACTAAGACTGAAACTTACACCATTGGTGCTCCTGGTTCTCAGTCCTTAGGGTTTGGACTGGAACTATATTTCCAGCTTTTCTGGTTTTCCAGCTTGCAGATGGCAGATTATGAAACCTCAACTTTCAAAATTGTGTAAGCCAATCACTCATAATAAACCTCTTTTTATATATATCCATATATATTCTATTAGCCTATATATCCTATTAGCATGGTTTCTCTGTAAAATCCTGACTAATATGCTTCTTCACTGGGGAGGAAAGTGAGACTACAAAAATAAACTGTAACAGTTCATTGTATAGTTTTCATCCTAGAGTGTAGAGTATTAATTTATTCAATACGATGGACATGCATGGAATAGAAAATAATGGTATTTATCTTGCTTGGTATTTTCTGAGCTTTCTGGGTATGTGGTTTACTGTCTGTCATTAATTTTGAGGAACTCTCTGTCATTATTGCTTCAAATATTTATTTTGTTCTTTTTGCTGTTTATTATCTTTCTGGTGTTTTAATATGCTTATATAACTTCTTTTGTAATTTTTTTACAGTTCTTGAATATTTTGTTCTGTCTTCTTTTATTCTCTTTTATTTTGTATATTTAAGATATACCGCCGGGCTCGGTGGCTCAGCCTGTAATCCCGCTCTTTGGGAGGCCAAGGTGAGTGAATTGCCTGAGCCTGCGGGTTCGAGACCTGCCTGGGCAACTTGGCGAGACCTCATCTCTACAATAAATAAATTTAAAAAACTAGCTGGGCAAGGTAGCGCGCGCCTGTAGTTCCAGCTACTTGAAAGGCTGAGGTGGGAGGATCGCCGGAGCCCAGCAAGTCGAGGCTGCAGTGGCCAGGAGCGTGCCAATGCACGCCAGTCTAGGCAACAGAGTGAGACTCCAACTCAAAAAAAAAAAAAAATCCACATTGGATAGGATTTGGTGTAATAATTTTCCTTAAAGAGAACAGAATGCTCTCAGCCTATTTTAAAATAATTACTTTTATCCTCCCTCTCTGAAAGCACAAAGGAATTTTTCTCTAGTCTTCACAGAGAGATCCTGGTGGGGCTCTGGAACTAAAAGTCATAAAAGTGTGTGTGGCCTCCTTAGATTTAGCCCTCAATAGTTTTTAACTGTTAAGCTAATTCACACTGAGGCTCTAGTTCACACTGAGCCTCTAGCAATTCATCAATTATAGCTTAAGTATTCCTACCACTACTTGCTCCAGCACAGGCTTCTGCTTCTGGGCTTCTGTTTTAAACAAGATGTGATTCTCTGAATTCAAAATACTTCAGTTTTCACAGTGTTTGTTTACCTCATGACTTCAATTCTGGGATGGGTCTAAGAAGAGCTGTTGATATTCAGTTTATTCAGAACTTTTCTTGTTGTTAGACAGCAGTGATGATTTCCAAGCCCTTTACATGTCAGAATAAAAACCAAAAATTTTAAAATTTATTAAATCATTTTAGATTCAGAAGGTATACATGCATATTTATCACATGGACCTATTGTGTATTTGTGTGGCCTGGTTCTCAGGTTGGCTGTTCCTCTGATGGTGAACATTGTGCACTGTAGGTAATTTCTGAATCCAAGTATCCCTTCCACCCCCCACTTATTGGTTTCCCCGGTGTCTATTACTTACATCTTTGTGACGGTTTAGCTCCCACATGAATGAGGACATACAGTATTTGTTTTTCTGTTTCTGAGTCAGTTTACTTAGGATGGTGATCTCCAGCTCCATCTATGTTGCTGCAAAGGACAAGATTTTATTCTTTTTATGATCACATAGTATTCAATGGTGAATATATAACACATTTTCATTATCCACTGATTGACTGAAGGGCATTTAGGTTGATTCCACATCTTTGCAACTGTGAACTGTGCTGCGATGCATATGAGGGTACGGGTGTCTTTTTTATACAATTACCTCTGTTCCTTGGAGTAGAAACCTAGTAGTGGGATTGCTGGATCAAATGATAGATCCACTTTTAATTCTCTGAGTCATCTCCATACTGCTCTCCATAGAGGTTGAACTAATTTACACTCCCATGAACAGTGTTTAAGTGTTCCCTTTCCTCTGCATCTGTGCCAGCATCTATTATTTTTTGATTTTTTAATAATGGCCATTCTGACTGGTGTAATGTGGTATCTCATTGTGATTTTAATTTGCATTTCCCTGACAATAAGAGATGGTGAGCCTTTTTCATATGTATCTTCTTTTGATAGATGTCTGTTGATGTCGTTTGCCCATGTTTAATGGGGTTATTTGCTTTTTTCTTACTGATTTGTTTGAGTTCTTTGTAGATTTTGGATATTAATCCTTTTTAAGATGTATAGTTTGGGAATATCTTCTCCCATTCCATAGGTTGCCTATTTGCTCTGTTGGTATTTTTCTTTGCAGAAGATTTTTAGTTTGATTAAGTTCCAATTATTTATTTTAGTTTCTGTTGCAATTGCTTTGGGGGACTTTGTCATAAATTATTTGCCTAGAACAATGTCCACAAGAGCTTTTCTTGGGTTTTCTTCTATGATTTTTATGGTTTCAGGTCTGACTTTTAAGTATTTAATACATCTTGAGTAATTTTTGTATGTGGGAAGAGATAGGGGTCAAGTTTCTTTTTTCTGCATGTAACTATTCAATTGTCCCAGTACCATTTTTTGAAAAGGATGTCCTTTTCCCAGTGTATGTTTTTTGTCTGCTTTGTCATAGAACAGTTGGTTGTGGGTATTTGAGTTTATTTCTGGATTCTCTATTCTGTTTCATTGGTCTATGTGTCTGTTCTTGTACCAGTACCATGCTGCTTTGGTTATTAAGCCTTGTAGTACAATTTGAAGTCAAATTATCGTGTAATATGATGCCTCCAGGTAATGTGATGAATCCAGCTGTGTTCTTTTTGCTTAGGATTGCTTTGGCTATTCTGGCACTTTTCTGATTCCATATGAGTTTTTGGATTTTCTTTTTCTAAATCTGTGGAAAATGACATTGGTGGTTTGATAGGGATTGCATTGAATTCGTAGATTACTTCGGGGATTATGGTCATTTTAATAACGTTGATTATTCCAATTATAAGCATGAGATGTTTCTTCTTTTTTTGTGTGTTCTCTGCAATTTCTTTCAACAGAGTTTTGTAGTTTTCCTTGTAGAGATCTTGGACCTTCTTGGCTAAATATATTCCTAGGTATTTTAGGTTTTTTGGCTGCTATTGTAAATAGAATTGAGTTATTGACTTGATTATCAACTTGGTTGCTATTGGTGTATAGCAATGTTACTGATCTGTAAGTGTTGATTTTATATCCTGAAACTTTGCTGAATTCATTTATCAAGTCCAGGAGTCTTTTGGAGGAGTCCTTGGGTTCCCTAGGTATAGGATCATATCATCAGCATGTAGAGATAGTTTTATTTCTTCTTTTCCAATTTGGATATCCTTTATTTCTCTTTCTTGCCTGATTGCTCTGGCTAAGACTTCCAGAACTATGCTGAATAGTAGTGTTGAAAGTTAGCATCCAACTACCAAAAGATCCAGCTAGAAGGACCACAGATATAAGTGAACCTACCAAATAAAATTAAAAGCTAAGCTACGGGTTCTGAATGGAGCATTTTATGAGTAGAATGTTAACATGGATGAATGATGTTTCTAGATCTTTGTAAATCCCCCCAATTTGAAAATACTCATAAAATGTATTTTCTTTCCTTTCTAAAATTCAATAAAATATAATTGAAAGGCAAGAAAAAAGAAAGAAAGTGGGCATCCTTGCATTGTTCCAGTTCTGAGAGGGAATGTGTTCAACTTTTCTCCATTTAGGATGAAATTCACTGTGGGTTTGTCATATATACCTTTTATTATCTTGAGGAATGTTCACTCTATGCCAATTTTGCTGAGGGTTTTTATCATGAAAGCATGCTGGATTTATCAAATGCTTTTTCTGCATCTATTGAAATGATGATATGATTTTTCTTTTTAATTCTGTTTATGTAGTGGATCACTTTTATTGACTTGCTTATGTTGAGCCACAGTAGCATCCCTGGTATAAAACCACTTGGTCGTGATGCCTTTTATTTAATGTTCTGATGAATTTGGTCTGCTAATATTCTGTTGAAGATCTTTCCATCTATGTTCAAAGAGGATATTGGTCTGTAGTTTTCTTTTTTTAATTGGGTCTTTTTCTTGCTTTGGTATAGTGATACAGGTCTCATAGAATGAGTTAAGGAGGATTGCCTCCTCTTCAATCTTGTGTAATAGCCTCAGTAAAATTGGTTCCAGTTCTTCTTTGAAGTCTGGTAGAATTCAGTTGTGAGTCCATCAGGTCCTCAATTTTTTTTTTTTTTATTGGGAGACTTCTAATTACTGTTTCAATCTGGCTACTCATTATTGGTCTATTCAGGGTTTCTAGTGTCTATTTTCTCCTGACTCAAGATTGTAAGGGTGTATATTTCCAAGAATTTATTTATTTCCTCTATATTTTCTACTTTGTTTGTATATAGATGCTTATAATAGTCTTTGAATTTCAGTCATATCAGTTGTAATGTCTCATTTCTAATTGAGCTAATTTAAGTCTGCTTTGTTTCTTACTTAATCTAGCTAGTGGTCTATCAAGTTTATTTATCTTTTCATAGAACCAATTTTTTGTTTCATTGATTCTTGTGTTTATTTTTTTTAACTTCAATTTCATTGAGTTCTGCTCTGAACTTTGTTATTTCTTTTGTTCTGCTAGCTTTGAGTTTGGATTGTTCATGTTTTTCTAGTTCCTTGAGGTGTGATGCTAGGCTGTTGACATGTGATCTTCCAGTCTTATTAATGTAGGCATTTTAGTGCTATGAATGTTCCTCTGAGCACAGCTTTGGCTGTATCCCAGAAGTTCTGAAAACTTGTTTCATTGTTGTCATTCATTTCAAGGAATTGTTTAATTTCCATCTTGATTTTATTATTGACCCATGGATTATTCAGGAACAAATTGTTTGACTTCCATGTCTGTGTTTGATTTTGCAAGTTCTTCTTGGAGTTAATTTCTAGTTTTATTCCTCTGTGGTCTGAAAAGGTGCTTGATATTATTTTGATTTTTTAAAAATTTATTGAGACTTGATTTGTGGCCTATCATATGGTCTAACCTGGAGAATGTTCCATGTGTTGATGAGAAAAATGTATATTCTATAGTTTGGGGATAGAATGTTCTATACGTGCTTGTTAGTTATATTTCCTCTGAAGTCCTATTTAATTCTGATATTTCTCTGTTGAATTTCTGCCTTGCTGATCTGTCTATTGCTGGCAGTGGAGTGTTGAAGTCTCCCACTATTATTGTATTGCTGTCTATCTCCTTTTTTAGGTATAATATAATTTGTTTTTATAAAGCTGGGGGCTTTGGTGTCAGGCATGTATATATTTAAAATTGTTATGTCTTCTTGCTGGATTGATCTCTTTATCATTATTATATAATAGCCATCTTTTTTCTCTTTATTAATTTGAAGTTTGTTTTATCTGATATGAGAATGGCTATTCCTCCTCGGTTCTGGTTTACATTTGTGTGGAATATTTTCCCCTGCTCTTTATTGTTTTGTTTTTGTTTTTTGGTTTTTTTTTTTTTGTTTGAGATGGAGTCTCATTCTGTCGCCCAAACTGGAGTGCAGTGGCTGCTCCCAGCCACCACAGCCTCGACCTGCTGGGCTCTGGCTATCCTTCTGCCTCAGTCTTATGAGTAGCCGGAATTACAGGCATGCGCTACCACGTCCAGCTGATTTTTTGTAGACATGAGGTCTCACCTAGTTGCCCAGGCGGGTCTCGAACCCGTGGGTTCAGGCAATCTATTCACCTCAGCCTCTCGAAGGCATGGGATTACAGGCTGAGCCACCGAGCCCGGCTTCTCCTGCTTTGTGAGTTAAGTGGTTCTTTTGAAGGGAGCAGATATTAGGATTGTGTTATTTTATCTGTTCTGCCAGTCTATAGGTTTTTAGTGGAGCATTGAGACTGTTTACATTTAGAGTTAATAACGATAGGTAAAGTACTATTCTATTCATCATACTGGTTGTAATCTATTTGCTTTATTTATTTTCTCTATTGTGTTGGTACTCCAAAAAGCCTGTGAACATTATGATTTCCAGTGTTTTTCTACTGATGTATTTTGAACTTTAGTTTCAGTATTTAGGACTCCTTTGAATATTTCTTATAGAGCTGGCCTAGTGGTAACACATTCCATCAGCATTTTCTTGTCTATGGAGGACTTCATTTCTCCTTCATTTATGAACCTTAGTTTTTTTGGGATACAAAAACCTTGGTTGATGGTTATTCTGTTTTAGGAGATTGAAGATGGGGCCACTTCTTTCTGGATTGTTGGGTTCTTCTGAGAAGTCTGCTATTAGTCTGATAGGTTTACCTTTTTAAGTTATTGCTGCTTTTGTCTCACTTTTCTTAAAATTATTTCTTTCACATTAACTTGGCATAGTCAGATGATTATATGCCTTGGGGATGTCATTTTTGCAGTGATTCTTCTTGGGGTTCTTTGGGCTTCCTATATCTGGATGTTTAGATCTCTGGCAAGACCAGGGAAGTTTTCCTCCATTAGTCCCTCAAATAGGTTCTCCAAAAGTGTTGCTTTCTTTTCTTCCTCAAGAATACCTATGGATCTTAGGTTTGGATGTCTTACATAATTCCACATTTCTTGTAGACTATGTTCCATTCTCTTTATTCTTTTTTCCTTATTGTTCTCTGACTGGGTTAATTGAAAGGCCATGTCTTCAAGTTCTTAGATCCTTTCTTCTGCTTGTTCTAGTCTACTGTTAAAACCTTCCAGTGCATTTTGCACTTCCCTAAAGTCTTCTTTCATTTCCAGAATTTTAGCTTGTTTGTTGGTTTGTTTTTAAGGTTTTTATGCTTTGCAGGAATTTTTGATCCATATACTGAATAATTTTTAAAAATTTCTTTATGTTGGCTTTCAATTTTCTCCTGAAGTTCCTTGAGCAGTGTTATCATCAACTGTTTGAATTATATGTCTGCAATTTCAAAAATTTAATTTTGGTTAGGAATCACTGCTGAAGAGATAGTGTAGTCTTTTGGGGGTGTTGGAGAACGCTGTTTTTTCATATTGTCAGAATAATTTTTCTGGTTCCTTCTCACTTAATTAGAACACTACTTCTTTTTGAGGTAGACAGGGGGCTGACATAGTCATTGAAGAGTTCCCTTGATTATATATAGCCTTGGTGTGGTAAGTTTTTCAATTGCCAGTTGTGGCAGTTCTGTGCTGTGTACCTCCACTGGCTCATAGTGTACTGAGAGACTGGAGTGAATTGAAAAGTGTTGTTAGCTGGGGTTTGGGTTCAGGCATTCCCCATAGCTGAGGAATTGTATCCAATGTGGTTGGCTGTACTGGTGACCTTCAATTAGGAGGTGGAACTTGTGGGAGAAAGCCAGCTATGATGATGGCTGTAGGGTTTCGCCTTGGTCAGTATTGTTTCAAGGAAGTTTCCGACCAGCCTAGGCTGAGTGTGGGGCTCTGGGAATTTTCTAAATTTCCTGTCTGCTTTCCTCGATCTAGGGTAGTACGGGGAAAGAACCTGAAGCATCCCACAAATGTGCACTCTTAGCTGCACCAGTGGGGATTAGGAGGAAGTCCCAGACCACTGGGGTAACACCATTATGCAGAGAAGACCCATAAAGTTTCCAAGAGGGGTGAGGGGTTTCTATGGCATTGCATCCCACCTGACTTTTGCCTTAGTCTCAGGAAATCTGTGTTCAAAGTGTCAAGGTGCAGTTGGCCTCAGGGCCTTAGGTGTTCTCGGGCAACTCTCCTCGCCAGAAGCTGTCTGCAACTGGGGAGTTTACCCTTGGGGCCCTTTCCCTCCTAAGCTGGCTGGAAAGCAGCCACTCCACCCTGGAAGTGTTCAGTTTCTGGGAAATGGTGGTTGACACTGCTCAAGACTTTTTTTTTCTGCACCACTCCATGGCAGAGCATGGTTTTCCCACTATGTCTGGAGGCTGTGGTGTACTGTGGTAGTGCAGGAAATAGTCTGGCCAGTTTCAGCCCAGGTCTGTGGGGGTTTTGTTATTTGCTTTAAATTGTTATTACCACTGCTTTTGAGATTCGTGGGGGTATGCTGCTGGATTCATTCCTCTCTGGATATTGAGGAAACTCTATCTAGTTTACTCTCTAGGAGAAACTCTCTCTAGCTTCATGTCAGTCATCTTAATCCAGACTCTATATTATTTTTAACTGGAAAAAAATCCAAGTTAGTAAGAATCATTAAATCTTTTGGGGAAAATGTGCAGTGAAAAAGAGCTTATCTAATCATTCATAAAATATATAATACTTACATCATAATTATAAAATATAGATGGAAAAGTAAACTAACACAGAATAGAAAGCCCAGTAATAGTCAAGGTTCTAGGAACAATCAAGGAAAGTAGGATGATTTCACATTCTTTGGAAGAAACTTATCTATATTTATTTCATTTTAGGTTAGATCCTTATCTCACATGATTTATAATCTTATCTTGCAGATATTAAAAATTTGAAATAGATAAAAATTATATAAAATAGATTATGAAACAGAAGTATTAGTGATTATCTGATGTTGACGTCTTCACACTCATTCCAATCATAACACTAAAATATTTAAAATGTAAAAATGAATAAATTGTATTATGTAAAATAATAAATAACAATTTCCACAAAGTTCAAATCTAAATGATTAAAATAATATTTAATAGACATGTGATTAAAATGAAAAAATATCATAAATTACCAAATATTAGCATCCTTCTTATTTTAAAACTGCCACAAATATATAAGAATAAAAATTTGCACTCTAGAAAAAAATATCTTCAGGATATGACAATGACCTATAAATGGCCAATGAACATATTAAATATTATATTTTGCTAATGGCAATCAATTAATTTAAATAAAGTCAAATTGATAAAGCTCTCCAACTTTTACATTCTTTCTATCTTTCTCCTATCTACTTATTCACCTATTTTTTATTATTTAAAATGCATTTTAGCTGAGCTCCGTGCTCAGCCTGTAATCCCGTGCCTTTGGGAGGCTGAGGTGAGTGGATTGCCTGAGCCCGCAGGTTCGAGACCCGCCTGGGCAGCGAGACCTCATCTCTACAATAAATCAAAAAATCATCCGGGCATGGTAGCGCATGCCTGTATTTCCAGCTACTTGGAAGGCTGAGGCAGAAGGATCGCCGGATTCCAGCAGGTCAAGGCTGTGGTGGCTGGGAGTGGCCACTGCACTCCAGTCCGGGTGACAGAGTGAGACTCCAACTCAAAAAAAAATAATAATAAAAATAAATAAAAATAAATAAAATGCATTTCATATTATACTAATAGAAGGATAAATTGGAATAACTTTTGAAAAGCCTGTTTTGGAAAGAATTTTAACTATGTTAGAATGTTAGCATTTTTGAGCCTTGTCTTCTAGTAATATATGCTAAAGAAATACATGATACATTAAAATATTTACGCATAATAAGTTTCATCCAACTTGAAGTATTTCTCTTTAATTAATATAATTTGTTTTCAGAAATTCATTTTAGAATGCCTGTTTTCACTAACTTAAAAAAATAGAGCATTGCCTCCCTGCTCTCTTGATTGTTTCTTTTGCTTTGCAGAAGCTTGTTAATTTGATGAGGTCCCACTTGTCTATCTTATTTCATAAGGTATTGGCCTTTAGGGAAAACGTGGTACATATACATGATGGAATATTGTGCATCCATAAAGAAGGACAAATATATGAACTTTGCAGCAACCTGGATGGATTTGAAGTCGATCATACTCAGTGATTTATCACAGAAACAAAGACAGAGTTCCATATGTTTTCACTCATAAGAGGACCTTGAACAATTAATTATAATGCTATAAGAAAGCGATTGGCAGTAGTAGGAAACTGTCAGAGGGGTGGGATTGGCAGTTGAGGGAAACTACTAGGGGAGGGAGGGGCATGACTCATCAACAATGGTACATGCCTGATCAATGTTTATATATCTAACCCTGAATTGTACACCACATGTTTATAATAAAAATTAAAAAAAATAAAACAGAGCATTGCAATGTAGAAGTTTTCATTTTGTCTAATAGAAGCACTTTTTAAAGAAAGCTTAATTTGCCAAAAGGTATTGATTATTTAACTTACTAAAATAACTTCATCATATATGAAATATTAACATTTAAACATTTATTTGCTAGAGATGCAACACAAAATGATAAAACTATTCAGATTCCAAAGAAAGAAAGAAAAGATACTATGTTAACAAACACTGTGAATAGTACTTCAGATTTGCTGGATGTTAACCATAAATTTAGAATTGTAAGAGGAGATTCATAAATAAATTAGCAAAAATTATAAAAATGGTAAAACTGAGTAAAGATATAAACAAGAACAAAAAGAACAATTATATTATATATTACATATTAAATTACAGCAATTGATTGTTAGAAGAAAATGAACATATTTCACTTGAGCAATTGGTAAAATAATTCTAAAAGTGCTAACATATTGACTAAACAGAAAAAAATTGTAACGAATAAAAAGAAACTAGTGCAAACTAAAATATTCTTAGATGAAATTCTGAGTTTATATTTACTACAAAATATATTTATGTATAACTATTAATTACATTCATAAGTACATTAAAATGACTATGATAGTTAGCATTTAACAGCATGAACACACCTTAAAACACGTATAAACAGAAAATAAATTTTTAAATTAAAAATTTCAGAAGTCTTCAAA
This sequence comes from Carlito syrichta, assembly GCF_000164805.1. Lineage (NCBI taxonomy): Eukaryota > Metazoa > Chordata > Mammalia > Primates > Tarsiidae > Carlito > Carlito syrichta. The sequence continues at coordinate 4,041 of NW_007044714.1, read as the reverse complement.
AAAGCATAAAAATATATTTGTTAAAAAAGAGTAAAATTTTAATGAAAAATTTGTTTTGCAATAATAAATTCAGGAAGCTGGATATTTGGTCAAATGTCTCACAGCAAATTGATATTTGGCTAATTGATCTAAAGACACTACCTGCCTCTTCAGTTCATTTTGTTTTAGCAACACTCGCTTTTGTCATCTTCTTAAATTGGTCAAGTTCATGTTTGCTTTTTTTCCTGAAATTTTTTTTTCTCTCTCTTTTTCACCTGAAGATTTTCTATACATCTTCCAAGTCGCATTGAGTTACATAGACCTTGTATTATTAATTTGCAATACGGGAAAATCATAGAATAAATGTTATAATAGCATAAAACATACTAATATGTAATGGACTAACAAAGATATTTTTGTAGCAAATATAGAAAATATTTGCATTTTTATTACATAAAATGTATAAATACATTTAGAGTTCATATAAAAATGCAAAAAACCAAAGTAATCTAGAAAATGCAATAGCTAATAAATAAGAAAAATATTTAATATCCCTATAAATTAAAGACATGTATAATAAAGAGAAGTGATAGTCATCCTATTAAATTAACAAGGAATTTATAAAATGTTGATGATAAATTTAAGGAAATGTAGAAAATATTACTTAGCTTTCCAAAAGTTTTGGATAGCTTTTCTAGAAATCAATATCAAATTATTAAAAAGGGTGGAATTTTTACTATTCAACCCCTTCTTGATATTAGACTAAATGGTTAGACTGCTTAATATTTGTGGGTAGAAGGAAAGTAGCATAAATTGTAATTATTTTATGGGTTATTTTACCAATACATTGATGCTTTATATAAATAAGACAATGTCATTTATTCCAAACAATTATTTTTCTGCAGAAATTAAATATTTTATGTTTGGAATAAAGCTTAAATACAATCACCCAGACAATTATGTGTATGTATGCACTTTAAACACAGAGAGATTAAGGTAAATGTATAAAATATATATGATTATTATTCTACAAACTTTTTAGGAAAATGTCTTTTTTAAGAATTCAGATAAAACCCAATTTCTAGTCCCCATTCTATAATGTTGCCTAGGAATTCAATCTCAGTCAATATTTCAAATCCCCTAAAACTCTACTCTTCTCTAGCTGCTCCCACCACAACTTTGTATGATGTTTCCAGAAGGACATTTAAGAATAACTCGCTGTTTAGTGGGTCGCATGCTGAGATGACCATAGTCCAAGTAAACATGATCTTTTCATGTTGTATAGTTTCACTGCTTCTAGCATTTAGGATGCATGAAACTTAATCAGCCTTCCCATTTATGTCATATAGTCATTTCTCTTCAAGAGAAACAGAGAACAATTAGCAATTCTCAATACTCAGATAACTTAGCAACCTCAATTTCCTTCCTGCATCCCCTTTTGCTACTTTCAAAATTATCATCTTCTTTGCTCTAGTCTAATAATATCCTTTTAAAGAACATAGGCTTCAGAAAACAAAATTCAAGGAGATTGTTGTGTGTGTTTCTTGTCTATATTGCCTATTTAAGCCTACTTCATAGAAGTAACAGAAATTGACTTTCCATACAGTAGAAAGTAAAATATAAAGAAAAGAAAGCATAAACTAATAATCAATAGCCTTAACTAGCATTATTTCCTTAAATGCTTTAGATTTGAGTGCAATGTTTATTTTGTGTATTATTTCAGCTTGAACAGAAACAATTCTTATATAATTAAAAAGTGATAAATATTTTTTCCAAAAGGTAAGTTCTTAGTTAATATGACAAACAAGTAGTAGTACCTTTGGAAGTCTTAATTAAATGCAATATTCAGTATGTATTCTAGAAGATGAAATGGTGTCAAATAATACATCCATCTATAAATAAAACATGTATAGTTAATTCCTTATTTCTGGAATTGTCTTTTTTATCCTCTTTTATCTGATTTGATCCCATATTAAGACATTAAGAAAAAATATTTTATGACCTCATTTTTGTAGCATCGTTTGTAGCTAGCTTTTCAGTCCACTAATGAGGAAAAGGCCATCAATCCTATCTCTAAAAGGGCCAGTTAACTTGTTGTGTCTCCGTTGCCACAGAGTGAACCATTCACTCCAGCCAGCTATTCCACAATCAGAATACTGGTCATGAGAAGAACTGGACTAGATAAGAAGATGAAACAGCAGGAGAAGAAATAATCTTTAAAGCATCATTCATTTTTCAGTAGGAAAAGGTTGGCATTATCATTCCAAATCAGACTTCCCTTTTGTCAGTTCCAAGTGTAGATTAAGTCAATCCAAGGTGAGTAGCTCAATACTGTTGTCCAAAAATCCCTCTGGAAGTACAAATTTTCAATTCTATTGTGAAATTTCTTTTCCATTTATACCAAGACTCAGACATTAAAATTGACAGGACAAATTCAGACTCAGGAGGTTAGGGTTACAGTAATTTACACAGGAAAAAAAAAAAACACAAAAACAAAAAAACAAGAGATGTGTCGTAAAGCTTTTGACTCAACAAAAGCAATATTGGGTTTTTCCCCCTTATCTTCACAAAGAGAATAATAGGATTCCAAGTCCTCTACAGTCCCACTAATCAAGTTATGCTAAATGTCATTAGGAGTGCTAAGAGAAAGTATTTTCTGGGTCATTTTCCCACTCTAAGTCACATATAAATTTTGTTCATAAGGCAAAGTTTCTAAATTCATCTGATTATCATTTTGGGGGAGCTACAAAAGGTGAACAATAACTTCAGTATGAATCCCCAGATCCATTTGACTGAGAAATACATCAGAATTGAATGTTATCCAAAAACACATCCTTCTCTGTTTTCCAATTACCATTGAAAAATCTCCATATATCTCTTGGGGAATACTTAAATACTTTGTATTATTTCTCAACAATAATAACCACCATATGCTTATAGCAGTCATTCTTTTTTTAATTGTATGGTCCCCAAATTAGTCCTTTTAAAAGAATGCTTTATTCTTCTCCTTAAAATTGACAATTCTTAAATTAGATATTTAAGTGCAGTGAAATGGAAACACTGCAATGAAAATCCAATAAAAAAGAAAAAAATTAAAAGAAAAACAAAAGGTTTGTGTTTAATACTGGTAGCAGCTTTTGTATCTTTCCTCTCAGACAGAACAGCCCCTCTATTAACAATTTCCCAGATGCTTTTCCAATTGGCTATATGCCCATTCAGCTCCCATGCACTTAGCAGATTCATTAGTGTCACCTGAAATTTCCCGCAAGGAAGTCTGTGACAGATTAGACAGGTAGCATGTAGTGTTGCTCTAATCATTTGGAGAAATACATAAAATCAGCCCTGTGCTAAAATGGATTCTCCAAGAATTTTTTTTTTTCTATTCAAATTACATTTAAAAAGGAAACTAGACAACTCTGTGGCTAGCTTATAAAAAGTAAAGTTACGGCTGCAGGGGGCAAGATGGCGACGGCATAGGTGAACTTGTGAGATTCTCTGAACGTGAGTTCCCAAAAAGGCTATCACTTCGCTACCCCCATCCCCCAGCCCACCACCAACCGCGCTGGGGGCAGGCCCGGGAACTTCAGTCCCACGCAAGGCCAGATATTGCGCCCCCGCCCCACTGCTGCCATTCTACTCGTGTGTGGAAGTCTCCGGTCCCAGCCCCCTCCAGATCCCTCCCCGGCTGCATTGTCTCCAGCCCGGGCACCCGGCATCAAGCTGCCGGTCACACAGGGAGGCTCTGGGCACCCGCCCCTCAGAGACGCTGGTTCCATTTCTGGCTGAAGTCCTCTGTTGGGTCCCAGTGCCACTCTCGTCATTTACAGCCTGCCCTTTGGAACTTTGGAGCTCTGGAACTCCGGGTCCACCCTGGCTGAGGCACACAGCGTGAGACCCCAACCCAGAGGACCCAGACAAGCACAGAAAAACAGACCTGCTTAAACTGCCTTGCCATTCTCCAGGAAGAGACTTCCATTGCCCTGCCCACCTAGCAACAAACTTTACCTCATTTCCTAAGGCCAGGTATTGCAGCGTGCGGGGAAGTTTTGGGTCCCTGCTCCC
>NW_007044713.1:30724-31420 GCF_000164805.1 Carlito syrichta | reverse complement strand
AATCCTACTGAAGGTATTCCAGGCGATTGAAAAAGATGGAACTCTCCCCAAATCATTTCACGAAGCCAACATCACATTGATACCCAAGCCAGGTAAAGATCGAACAAAGAAAGAGAACTATAGGCCAATATCTTTGATGAACATAGATGCTAAAATTCTCAACAAGATCCTAGCGAACCGAATTCCACAACACATCTCAAAAATCATCCATCATGACCAACTAGGCTTCATTCCTGGGATGCAAGGCTGGTTCAACATACGTAAAACCATAAATGTGATCAAATACATCAACAGATGTCAAAACAAAAACCACATGATTATATCATTAGATGCAGAAAAATCTTTTGATAAAATCCAGCACCCCTTCTTAATTAAAACCCTCAAACATCTAGGCATACGGGGAACATACCTCAAAATAGTAAAAGCCATCTATGAGAAACCTACAGCCAGCATACTCCTAAACAGACAAAAATTGGAACCATTTCCCCTGAAAACTGGAACAAGATAAGGATGACCACTCTCATCCCTCCTGTTCAACATAGTATTGGAAGTCCTGGCTCGAGCAATCAGAGAAGAGGAGGCAATCAGGGATATCCAAATAGAAAAAGAGGAAGTCAAACTATCTCTCTTTGCAGATGATATGATTGTGTACCTTGAAAACCCAAGAGAATCTGTCAAAACCGCCTTACACTGATA
>NW_007044713.1:29825-30580 GCF_000164805.1 Carlito syrichta | reverse complement strand
AAGCCTCCACCACCTACCACTGGGGAGAAGAGAGCCTATTCAGTAAATGGTGCTGGGAAAACTGGCTGACCACATGCAGAAAATTGAAACAAGACCCCTACCTATCCCCATGCACAAAGGTTAACTCCAAATGGATCAGAGACCTAAATGTAAAACCTCAAACCATAAGAACCTTAGAAAATGAAGGACATACCCTCATGGAAATCGGAACTGGCCTCCAATTCCTGAACAAAACCCAAAACCCACAGGTCATAAGAGAGAGGATAGACAAGTGGGACCTTATTAAACTGACAAGCTTCTGCAAAGTCAAAGAAACCATCAAGAGAGCAGGGAGACAGCCTACAGACTGGGAAAAAATATTTGCCAACACCAGGTCAGACAAAGGCTTAACATCTTTGATCTACAAGGAACTCAAACGTGCTGAAAAGAAAAAAACAAACAACCTCAGTATAAAATGGGCAAAAGACATGAACAGACACTTTACAAACGAAGACATCCGAGCAGCCAACAGACATATGAAGAAATTTTCAACTTCACTAATCATCAGGGAGATGCAAATCAAAACCACACTAAGATACCACCTAACTCCAGTCAGAATGGCAATTATCAACAACTCAAAAAATAACAGTTGCTGTAGAGGGTGTGGAGAAAAGGGAACACTTCTACACTGTTGGTGGGAGTGTAAACTAGTGCAACCTCTGTGGAAAGCAGTGTGGCGATTCCTAAAAGGTCTAAATATCTACCTCCCATACGAC
>NW_007044713.1:15761-29415 GCF_000164805.1 Carlito syrichta | reverse complement strand
AGTGGGAAACTATGGGGGGGGAGGGAGATGGGATTAACGGGCAAATATCTGTCTGGGGATGGGGAAGCACCTCTAATCAATAGGGTGCCTGAATGAACTGTATTTGTATACCTAACCCTTAACTGTACCCCACAACATCATAATAAAAAAATATTGATTATTTAAAAACAAAACAAATAAACAAAAAAACATTGGAGTGACTACATTAATATCAGATAAAGTAAACAATAATATGTATACATGTATATATAGTTTCAAAGTACCTTCCTATACAATATTTACTGATTACAAAAATGAAAAGCCTACAGTATACCTTAATTAAGAGAAAAAGTGAATATAATGAGTAACGGAAAAAAATCAAAATTGTGTACACTTTATAGGTTCAATAAGAACTCAGCATCACTTCTATGGTATCTTTCCCAATATGAATGACATAAGTCTAATCATGAGAAGATGCTTAACAAACTCAAATTGAGGGATATTATATAAACAAACTTAACAAAGCTCCTGTGTCCAGTACCCTTTCATTCCTTGCATTACACATCTCTAGCCTATAAACTTCCAATGTATTAACACTATTATAGCTGAAAGATTAAGAAAAATTTCCAGATTGAAGGAGACTAAATAGACTTTATAATTAAATGAAATGTTCTTAACTTAGCATCTAAGGATATTATTGGGATAATAATGGGATCTGAGGATTACATGGTAGTACTGTATAAGTGTTAATTATCTAATTTTGATGGGTGTGTTGTGGTAATATTGGATAATGTCATTGTTTCTAGAAACTACACATTAAAAAATTTGGATCAGGTCAACAATTCACTCTCAAATGATTGAGGAAAGAAAAATTTGTTATACTGTACTAGAAACTTTTCTATAAGTGTGAGATGTTTTTAAAAGCTTTTAAAGTTAATTTGTACATAAAAGATTTGAACACCACTATCAACCACATTCATCTAATTGACATTTTATAGAACATTATACCCAATAACTGCAGAATACAGTGAACATGAAACATTCACTAGACTAGAACAAGGGCTGTAGAATAAGTCTCAACAAATTTCAAAAGATTATATTTTTACAGAACACTTCATTCACCAAAACAGAGTAAATTAGGTATCAATATTTATATAATATCTATATAAAAGCCTAAAGTATTTAAAAATAATCCACGTACTTCCAAATAATCCATGGTTCCAAGAAATCATAAGGAAAATTAGAAAATATTTTTGTGATATTATGATATATATATATATATTATATATATATATATATAATATATATATATATTGGTTTTCATCCACATTTCCTGGTTTATAACTCCCGACATCTTTGTGACAGTCTTTTGTTAAAATGTTTGGGCACTTAGGCCTCAGAAAACAGAATCTCTCTCTCTGAACTTCTCCTACCCTTTTCTAACCTGCTCCTTTTTCTATCCGAAGCAGTTCTTAGAAATTAAAAATATGCTTTACTCTTGTCCTGCCTCTGGCCATAAAGAAATTCTGTGACTTAACGTGTCTGTATGTAGGTTTAAGAGCCCTGTTTGAAAAGAGGTCCTGCTCTTACCCTGGAGGAAGGAACGCTGCATAGAGAGGCCAAGAAGAATCTGAATAAACAGGTCTTGCTGGGTTTCTCCACTCATTCTGTTAGTATCACATCAAACCTTTTTGGTTCAGTCACATTTCTACATGCTTAATAATCATGTCTAGCCAATGAAATCTCCATTAAAGTCCAAGAGGATGGGGTACAGAAAGTTTCCAGGTATCTTAACATGTGAAACCTTACAGGGAGCGGAACAAGAATTCATCTGCATGCCCAGAGGATGGTGTACCCCAACTCCATAGGACAGAAGCTCCTGTGTCCATACCCTTTCATTCCTTGCATTACACATCTCTTCATCTGGTTGTTAATTTGTATCCTTTAAAATACCCTTTGTAATAAACTAGTAAATGTTAAGTGTTTCCCTGAGTTCTGTGAGCCACATTAGCAAACTGCTTGAACTCAAAGAGGTAGTGGTGGCAACCCCAAGTTGAAGTCTGTCAGTCAGAAGTTCTGGAGGTTTGGACTTTCTATTGGTAGGCAGGGACAGGGGGGTAAGAGGGCAGTCTTGGAGGACTGAACCCTCAACCTGTGGGACCTGATGCCACCTCTGGGTGAACAGTATTAGAATTGAATTAGGAGACACTCAGCTGGCATCTGCTACAGAATTGATTGATTGTTTGCCAGTGTGAAGAAATCTCCACACATTTGATCACAGACATCTTCTGTGTTGATTACTGTGTGGAGTGAGAGAATTAAAAACAACAAAACACTTTGGGTATTTTTTTTCTCTCCTCAGAATTTCAAACTTAAAGAAAAAACAGCATATCAAAACTTGTGAGCTGCAGTGGTTGAGGAAATTTCATAGACTTTACTAATTATATTTATACAGAGGGTGCCAAAAATGCATATATTTTAAGAAATGTAAAATTGTAATACTCCATATATACCAATAACAAAAGAGGAATACAAGTTACATCTGACTTCTGCAATTACAAGAGGGGCTCAAAGTGGTTACCATCAGTGTCCAGACACTTCTGATTATGGTGAACATCTCTTAAAATGTGTATACATTTTTTTGGTACTCCAGTATATATTAAGCAAATCATATACATAATTATATATAATATACCTGTATAATATATATAAATATATTTTAGAATAATTCTATTATTATAGTGAATATCCAAAATCATTGTTCTAATATTTCAGTATAGAGATCTAGAAAAAGATTGAGACAGATGCTATCACACAGATCTCAGATAAGGAGGAACTGAGGACTGAACTCTGATGGCCATTTTTTGTTCATTTCTTCCTGAGGGGCCTGGTAAAAGGCATAATCATGTACTAAACCTATGTATAATCTCCAAATATTGGTTTACAGTTTTGCCTGCAACTTCTTTCTGAAATGTACCCTGCTCTTAAAAACCTTTGCTTGGAAGTCATTGGAGGGTTTGTATCTTATGCATTAGCTACTCTTTCTCCTTGCTTGGCCCCATGCAATAAATGCCCTTTTCTCCCACTGCAAGTCTCGGCATTAGTGTCTGACATTACTGTGCTGGGTGAGTGAACTCCAGTTTGGTGTGGTAATAAGATGAAAAAATTAAACCCAAAGGAAAGAAAAGAAAAGGGAATAAGGATAAGAAGACAATTCAGTGAAATAGAAAACTGATAAATAATAGAGAAAATAAACAGCCAAAGTTAGTTATTTGGAAAGATTAATAAAATTAATGCCTAGCAAGACTGATCAAGAAAAAAAAGAGAGAGAAACCCCCCCAAATTAACTAATAAAGAGTATTAGATTCCTATGCAACTGGAACAAATGACAATAAACTTAGAAGTGTTAAGACAGCAAGAATTTACTCTCTTAATAGTTATATACACCAGAAGTCACACAGGGGTCTCGCTGGATTAAAGTCAAGGTGTTGGCAAAGCTGTATTCCTATTGGAGGCTCTAGAGGAGTATGATATTGTGATATAATAAGAAATATATATTTTCATCTTTGTCCCTGGCTCCTGGCCAGAGCTCTGAAAACCCTTGTAATTTCTTTAGTAATAAAAGTGATAGGAGCATCTTTTGTTGTAATATTTGGTTTTTGTTCCTGGATCCTGAAACAGCTCCAAAGAGATAAAGGTAAAAGGAGCATCTTTGTTATTTACAATTCCCCTTCCAAGCACATCTGAGTTTATATTACTCAAGTGATTTTTGGAAAGCTTCTTAGTATGAGGAGCTAGTTGCCAGGGTAACCAACTATGTGATTAGAGGGTTGGAACTTTCAGCATTTCCCCCTACCTCTCGGGAGAAAAGGGGGCCAAAGGTTGAGTTGATCACCAATGGCCATTGATTTAATCTATCATGCCTATAAAACGAAGCTTCCATTAAAACTCTAACAGAAGGGATTTGGAGAGCATTCAGGTTGATGAACAAGTACACATCCATGTACTGGGAGGGTGGCACATTCAAAATTCTATAGGGGCAGAGGCTCCTTTGCCTGGAACCATTCTAGACCTCATCTTATATATCTCTTCATCTGGTTGTTAATTTGTATCTTTTAAAATATCCTATGTAATAAATTGGCAATAGTGAGCAAACTGTCCCTGGTTTCTATGAGCTGTTCTAGTAAATTATTGAACCTGGGTGGGAGGAGATCATGGGAATCTCTAATTTGTAACCAAGTCGGAGCACAGTTGTGTGTAACTTGGAGACCCACTACTTGAGACTGACAGCTGAAGTGGGGGCAGTATTGGGGAACTGCGCCCTTAATCTGTGGGGTCTGTACTAAATCTGGGTAGTTGGTGTCAACATCGAGTTAAATTATAAGACACCCAGTCATTCTCTGTTGAGAACTGGATAACTAGTTGGTGTGGGAGCCCCCGCCCCATATATTTGGTGTCAGAAATGTTATGTGAGAGTACAGAAAAAGAGGGTCTTCTTTCCTTTTGGAGAGAAACTCTTTTCTTGCCTTTTCCAGCTTCTGCAGGTTACCCATATTCCATGGTTTGTAGCCCCGTTCCTATGATCAATCTCATCACTCTGACCTCTGTTTCTGTCACCCTATTCCCTTTACTGACTCTTCTGCCTCCTTTTTTTCCTTATAAGGACCCTTTTACTAACTTTGGCCCCATCTGAATAATCCAAGATAATCTTCCCATATCAAGAAATTTAACTTAGTCTCATCTGCCATGTCCCTTCTACATGAAAGGCAATATATTCACAGGTTCCAAGGATTCAGACAGGGACATCTTTGGGAACAATATTCTGCCCTCCACATTATGAATGAAAGAGGGCATATCACTATATTCTCTATTTGACCATTTAGCCCAAATTAACAAATCATTGAAAAAGAAACATACAAAAATAGATGTAAGAAGAAATAAAATCAGATTAACCTAAATTTAGAAAAGAAATTAAGTTTGTTACTAAAAAAGCTTGCTACCAAAATAGGAAAGTAAAACCCCAGCAGGACGAAGTAGTTTCACTGGCGAATTCTATCAAAAAAATATAGCCGGGCTCGGTGGCTCAGCCTGTAATCCCGCGCCTTTGGGAGGCTGAGGTGAGTGGATTGCCTGAGCCCGCGGGTTCGAGACCCGCCTGGGCAGCGAGACCCTCATCTCTACAATAAATCAAAAAATTAGCCGGGCGTGGTAGCACATGCCTGTAATTCCAGCTACTTGGAAGGCTGAGGCGGAAGGATCGCCGGAGCCCAGCAGGTCAAGGCTGCGGTGGCCGGGAGCGGCCACTGCACTCCAGTCTGGGCAACAGAGTGAGACTCCAACTCAAAAAAAAAAAAAAAAATCAAAAATCAATTGATGTTCTAGACTTGATGGTACATGCCTGTAGTTACAGGTACACGGGAGGCTGAGGTGGAGGATCATTTAAGCTTAGAAGTTTGAGTTCAGCCTGGACAATGAATGTGGTGAGACTCTATCCCCCAAAAAAGAATTATATAAAAATCTATTGATACAATGAGAAAAATTAATTAAATAAAGAAGAACAATCATATGATCATCCCAATAGATGTAGAGAAAGCACCTGACAACATTCAACACCTATTCTTGGTATAAATTCTCAGCAAATTAGAATCAAAAGAAAGTTTCCTCAATCAGAATACTTGTTATCAGTTTCTTACCTCTTAGGCCCAAATCAACTTTACCCTGTTTTGTGATACCAGAGCTAGAGCCTGTAAATATTCTTCTCCTGAGTTGCCACAAAATTTAGCTTTATCAATAAAAGGTATAGCAGGAACACTGCAAGTAATAGCAGAGGAAGGGGCTCTTTTCCTGGTCCCACTGTGTTCTCTTTATTCCGATGATGCAGAAGTCAGGGGTCTACAGGAGAACTAGTGGATCTCACATTTCAACAAGTGTCACTGCTACCCCAGTGGGCAGCTTTTTGCTTACCAGCTCTTTAATTCTGGCCTTGGCATACCAGTGAACTTCACTACCATCTAGGCCACAGTCACATTCATTCCAACTGGCCTGAATCTCAGTTTTGTGGAGATGAAGGTCCTCTCCCAAGTTTGTTTCTTCCTTGGAAACTTCCCCTAAGTCTCAGAGGTTGTAATTTCTCCCTTTATTTACTATTCCTATATTATCCAGATCAAGAACATCTTTTAAAAATTAACAGTTAATTTCATACTTAGTGGTGAAATACTAAATGTTTTCTCCCTAAGATCAGACAGTAGGCAAGGACTTAGTAGTTCGAAGTAGGCAAGAATGTCTGCTCTAATCATTTCTATTTAAACTTGTAATGGTGGTCTTAGCTAGTGAAATAAGTCAGAAAAGAAAGAAGGAAGGAAAAAGGGAAGGAAGGGAGGAGATAAATACAGGAAAAATGAAACTCATTTTTATTTGCACATGACATGATTATTTATGTAGAAGCTTAAGGAATCTACAAAGTAACTAATAAGACTAATAAGGAAATTTAGCAGTCACAGGAAACAAGGTCAATGTAAAACAAACAAAGAAGATATGCAAATAACAAGCACGTGAAAAGATCCTTAATATCACTAGTTATTTGAAAAATGAAAATTAATATCACTACATATCTAAGTTGAATAAATGGCTTAATTTAGAATGGCTAAAATAAAGACTGTCTACAGTGTCTTCATACAAAATGAGCATAGGAGAAACTGGGACACTCACTGTTGGTAGAAAGGTAAAATAGTACAATCACATTGGAAACTTGTTTGCCAGTTTCTTAAAACTTAAACATGTACCTGCTGTATGATCCAGTCATTCCATTTCTATGTAATTACATAAGAGAAATTAAGTATATGCTTACACATGAATGTTCATACTATCTTCACTTGTATTTAGCCCCAAACTGGAAACAACGCAAATGTCCCACAACAGGCAAATGGATAAACAAATTGTGGTATATCCATATAATGAAATACTACTTAGTAATGACAAATAAATTATGACACATGCAATAATAATATGAATGAATTTAAAAATAATTATACTGGCTGAAAGGAGCCAGACAAAAAAGGATAAATCTGTATGATTTCTTTTATATAAAATCCTAGAAAACGTAAACTAATAATGTGTAGTGACAGACAGCAGATCAGTGGTTGCTTGAAGATAATGGTGGGGGTATAGAGTAGTTGGTGGGAAGGATAACAGATGATCATGAGGAAACTTTTGAAGATGATAGTTATACTCATTATTTTGATAATGGTAATGGTTTCATGGATGTGTTAGTATGCTAAAAATTATAAAATGATATACCTTAGATACATGCACTTTATTATTAAAGCAATAAACTATTAAAAATAACATAAGAGGCTGGGCATGGTGGCTCAAGCCTATAATCCCAGCACTTTGGGGGACCAAAGTGAGAGAATTGCCTGAGCCCAGGGGTTTGAGACCAGCCTGGGCAACCTGGCGAGACCTCATCTCTACAATAAATGAATAAATTAGCTGGGCAGGGTAGCATGTGCCTGTAGTTCTGACTAATTGGAAGGCTGAGGCAGAAGGATCACCTGAGCCCAGTAGGTCAATGCTGTGGTAGCCGTGCCACTGCACTCCAGCCTGGGTCACAGAGTGAGACACCGACTCAAAAAAAAAAACAACCATCAAAAAGCCTCCAAAAAACATTAGAAAGGAATAGTGGTAGCACAACAGTGTGACTGTATATCATGCCACTGAGGAGTATATCCAAAAATGTTAAAATGGTAAATTTCATATTATGTATATTTTGGCAATTAAAAAAAAAAATGAATCCTTGTCAGACAACTTAATCAAAATACATTGCTATCATAGGTGATCTAATCTGAAATATTATTTAAAATCTTTTAGCATCTCATTGTAGTAGCACCTAAAAAATAATCCAGAAAAAAAATAGGCAAAGAACTTGAACAGACAACTTCACAAAAGAAAATATATGAACTATTATTAAGCGTATGAATAGTACTCACTTCATTAGTCATTAGGTAACTGCAAATTAAAACATATTAGAAATGATAAAATTAAAAAGACTGACAAAACTAAATGTTGCTGAAGATACATGGCACCTGGAACTCTCTCATACTCTATTGTTGGTCGGAGCATAAAGTGACAGCAACACTTTGAGTACCATTAGATATTATCTAATAAAGCTAAAATATGTTTCCCGCATTAAAGAACATTTCACTTTCAGGAATTTGTTTAAGATGGGTGAGCACATATGCCCATAGGAAGACTTATACCAGAATGTTAATTTATTCAATTTATTAATAATAAGACTCATTCATAATAGTCCGAAATTATAACCAACCCAAATGTCTACCAACATGTGAGTGTATAAACAAATTACAGTAGAATTTGCGGAATAGAATTCTATTCAGCAACAAAGAAATAATAAATTATTGATATATATATATAACAATATGTATGACTCTCAAAAATATTACACTGTGCAAAAGAACCTAGACAGAATAATACATACTGCATATTTCCATTTATAAAAAGTTCAGGAACACATAAAACTAATCTTTTGTGTTAGAAGTTAGAAAAGTGGTTATACATGGAGGTGGGAACCAGTCAGAAGAGGGTAAAAGGAACTTTCTCATGTTGCTGAAATATTTTATATATTGATTGTGGTGGTGGTGACATGAGTGGATACATTTATTAAAACACATTCTTCTGTGCATTCCAGTAAGTAAATATCAACTTAATAAAAATAATAAATAACAATAAACAAAATTTAATGGTACTAATATAAAGTGGTCAATATACAGTCTACTTTTTTTGCAATGTAAGTTAATTAAAAAGAAAATCTATTATCAACATTATTTTAGTAAAAAGTTTAAGCTCTCAAAAAAGGAATATAGGACTGAGCTTTCAAAGAAAAAACATCTGGTAGCTTTCTACCAACATCTATTTACATCCTTCTTGCCTTTCCTGGGGAGAATTTTTAATGATTGACAATCAATAAATCTATGGCATACATTACACAGAGTTACCAAGGTAAGAAACAGCTCTACTGCAAATGATCACAATCAACTCTAATTTGGAGTAACTACTCTATCACTTTCAATTTGTGGCAAATATTTAAAATAACTATTTTTCTGCCGGTAGTCTTTAATAATTATGATGTCTCTTTTTCAATGCCCTCTATTGAGTTTGTCTAAGATGCTCTGGAAGATCTCTTTGAGTGCTCCCCTAAGCATCCCCCAAATGCATTTTTTGTACACCATGTAACCTTAAGACATACTATTTTAAACATGCCCTTCAAATGTAGTCAAAATCCACCCAGTTATTTTCCTTTTTTTTTTGTTTGAGTCAGAATCTCACTCTGTCACTAGGCTGGAGTGCTGTGGCATGCTTAGGGTCTCCACAGCTTCGACCTGGGGGGCGCAGGTGATCCTTCCACCTCAGCCTTCCAAGTAGCTGGAACCATAGTCATGTACCACCATGCCTGGCTTGTTTGTTTGTTTATGTATGTATGTATGTATGTATGTATATATGTATGTATGTATGTATGGTAGAGACGAGGTCTAGTCAAGTTGCCCAGGCTGGTCTTGAACTCCTAGGCTCAGGCAATCCTCTTGCCTCTGCCTCCCAAAGTGCTGGGATTACAGGCATGAGCCATTGCGCCCAGCTCACCCAGCCATTTAGACAGACAGACTTACTTACATACAGACTATACACACACATACACATACCTACATATGTTGAATACTACAATGATCTTATTTTTCTCATTTTTCTATCAAATGGTGAGAACTTTGTCATCAACAGAAAGCAAGTGGCTGGTGGTTTCCCAGTTAGGAACTAATGCTCTTCAATTGAGATAAAACAGTGCCCTGGTGATCTGCATGGTTCTTCTAGCAACATACAATCTCTTTGTTATATGGAAGGACTCTCTTCTCCTATACAGCTACCTCTAAGAACCTTGGCTTAGTCCTGCTGGAATTATTCCCAACACCAGTATTTTTAACATATTAGAATTACCTGGGAAGTTTTTAAAAAAGTATTAGTGTCTAGTTCCTACATCAGACCAATTGGATCAAAATCTTTGAAGGTAGAACACAACAGATGTTTAAAAATTCCTTTAAAAAATTTTCTACTGCATTTTTTAAAGGCTACATTTCTTTGCAATAATTATTTTAGTATTTTTTCCAAGAATTATAGTTTATATCCTTAACTTTAAAAAATCTTATTTAGATTTAGTATTGTATTACTTTATATAAAATGCAAGAGCCTTGCAACTGTATAGCTGCTTTACTCCTATCCTATACTTTATGACTTTATGCTATAGTTACAGTATGTATTATGTCTATATATACTATAAATCCCACAATACAATTTTATAACTTTGCTTTAAACAATCATATGCATTTGAAATAAATTAAGAGAAAAATAATTATTTATCTTTGCCCATATATTTACATTTCCTGGTGCTTTTCATTCCAAGCTTCCATTTGGTATAATTTCCTTTTAGTCTGAAGAACTTCCTTTAGTATTTCTTGTAACATAGGTTTGCTTGAAATAAATTCTCTTAATCTTATTTGTTCTTATTTTCACTTTTATACCAGAAAGATCCTTTTACAAGATACAGAATTCAAGATTGATAGTTTTTTCTTTCAGTATTTAAAAGCTATTATTCTACGTCTGCTTGTGACTATTGTTTCTGAGAAGTATGCTATCACTTACATTTATGATATACTACATTGGATCATGATTTTTTTCCTCTGGCTGCTTTTAAGAGTTTTTCTTCATCTTTGGTTTTCCACAGTTTGATTATGGTATTTCTAGGTGGGATTTTCTTTGTATTCATCTTATTGGAGTTCACTAAGTTTCTTGAATCTTTAAATATATGTCTTTCCCAAGTTGGGCAATTTTTGGTCATAATTTTCTCAATTATTTTATTTTTTAAAATGGTATTAGACTTTTAAAAAAATTTATTTTTCATTTTAAAGATGTGGGATACAATTCAGGATTAGGTAATTAAGTGGTTCAATTATTTTTCTGACTTATTCCCTCTCTGCTATCCTCCTGGGGAATCTAATTATAAGTAGTTTCATTACCATCCCTCAAGTAACTGATATACGTGTCTTTTCTTACTATCATCCCTCTCTCTTTTTTTGTAGATTGAATATTTTCTATTGATCTATCTTCAAGTTCCTTGACTCTTTTGTCATATCCCATCTGCTGATAAGCACTGCCAGTGAAAATTTTATTTAGATATTGTATTTTTCAGTCCTAGAATTTTCATTTAGTCAGATTTTATAGTTTCTATTTTTTCTGTGAGACATTCTGTCTATTAATTTTTTTATTTTATTTTATTTTATTTTTTTGAGTTGGAGTCTCTCTGTCGCCCAGACTGGAGTGCAGTGGCCGCTCCTGGCCACCGCAGCGTTGACCTGCTAGGCTCCGGTGATCCTTCCGCCTCAGCCTTCCAAGTAGCTGTAACTACAGGCGTGTGCTACCACGCCTGGCTAATTTTTTGATTTATTGTAGAGATGAGGTCTCGCCAAGTTGCCCAGGCGGGTCTCGAACCCATGGGCTCAGGCAATCCACTCACCTCAGCCTCCCAAGGCATAGGATTACAGGCTGAGCCACCAAGCCCGGCTCTGTTTATTAATTATGAATGTATTTTACTTTGCATCCTTGAGTGGAGCTATCTGCTAATTAAACAAATAGAACAGCAGTGATGATTGTTATATCCATTATCAACTTTTCTCTTAAGTATGGATCACAGTTTCCATTTGTCCTCAAATCTAATAATTTTTTAGCATATCTTAGACATTGAAAAATGATATGTTGTAGAGACTCTGGATTCTGTTATATCATGCTGAAGGGTATACTTTTTTTGTTGTTTGTTTTAGCAGGCAGATGGCTTGGCTGAACTCAAACTCCAAACCCTACATTTCTTGCAAAGGCAGACTGAAGTTAAATTTCTGGTTAGTTATTTTAGCTTTAACTTGGTTGCTTGGATTGTTTTCCTCTGTATGTTTATGTTAGGGGTTAGTCAAAATATTGGTAGTTTATATGTAGACTTTGAGGCTTCCTTTTTGTGGGTTTCTCTGTTCTGCCCCAAATGCTGACTTCTAACACAATGATAAATATTTGTGTATCTACACATATCTAAACACATAAAAAGTACATTAAAAATATGCTATAAAAGATAAAAAATGGTACACCTACATAGGACACTTACCATGAATGGAGCTTGCAGGACTAGCAATTGCTCTGGGTGAGTGGATATTACTGTATACTACTGTAGACCTTATAACTACTACTGTATACTTAGGCTATAGTCAATTTATAAAAATATTTTTCTTATTTAAATAATAAATTAATCTTAGCTTATTGTAACTTTTTTGCTTTTAAGCTTTCCATTTTTTAAACTTTTGACTCATTTGTAATAACATTGCTTAAAACTCAAACACAGTGAACAGCTATAAAAACATTTCTTCTATCTGTATTCTACAAGCTTTTTTCTATTTTTATTTATTTATTTTTTTGAGTTGGAGTCTACTCTGTCGCCCAGAATGAAGTGCTGTGGCACGTTCACAGTCACCCCAGAGTTGACCTGCTGGGCTCAGGCAATCCTTCCACCTTAGTCTTCCAAGTAGCCGGAATTACAGGTGTACACTACCAGTTAATTTTATTTTTGATTTATTGTAGAGACGAAGTCATGCCAAGTTGCCCAGGCTGGTCTCGAACCTGCGGGCTCAGGCAATTTACTTGCCTCGGCCTCCCAAAGTGCTGAGATTACAGACTGAGCCACCGAGCCTGGCCATTTTTCTATTTTTAAAATTATTTTTACAAAACTCAACTTCAGCAGAAGAATCAAGATCACCAAAGTAAAAGCAGAAATGCAGGATACAGAAGACAAAAAAATCATAGAAAAAGAAAATCAATGAAACAAAAAGCTGGTTCTTTGAAATGATAAACAAGAATGATGGATCCCTAGCCAGACTGACCAAGAAAAAGAGACAAAAAGCCCAAATAAACATATAAAAAATGCAAAAGAACACAACTGATCCTGAAGAAATACAAAACATTATCAGAGATTACAATGCACACCTGTATGAAAACAAATTCAAAAACTTAACTGAAATGGAGAAATTTCTGACATTCCAAGGTTTAAACAAGAAGACACTGAGACACTAAATAGACCAATAACAACCCAGAAAATGCAATTTGTCATAAGAAAATTACCTATTAGAAAAAGTCCTAGACCAGATGGCTTTCCAACAGAATTCTAAAAAACATATAAGGAGGAGTTGATACTAATCCTTTTGAAAGCATTCCAGGCAGTCAAGAGGGACAGAACTGTCCTCAAATTATTTTAGGATGCTAACGTCATACTAATACCCCAATGGACAAAGACTCAACAAAGAAAGAGAAGCACAGGTCAATATCCCTGATGAACATAAATGTAAAAATTTTCAACGAGATTCTAGCAAATCAGATCCGACAACACATCTCAAAAATTTTCCATCAGGACCAAGAGAGCTTCATCCCCGGGATGCAGGGCTAGTTTAACACCCACAAGACTATAAATGTAATTAAATACATCAACAGATATAAAAACAGCCGGGCTCGGTGGCTCAGCCTGTAATCCCGCGCCTTTGGGAGGCTGAGGTGAGTGGATTGCCTGAGCCCGTGGGTTCGA
>NW_007044713.1:9344-15629 GCF_000164805.1 Carlito syrichta | reverse complement strand
ATCAAAAAATCATGCTGGGCGTGGTAGCACATGCCTGTAATTCCAGCTACTTGGAAGGCTGAGGCGGAAGGATCGCCGGAGCCCAGCAGGTCGAGGCTGCGGTGGCCGGGAGCGGCCACTGCACTCCAGTCTGGGCGACAGAGTGAGACTCCAACTCAAAAAAAAAAAAACCAAAAAACAGATATAAAAACAAAAACCACATAATTATATCATTAGATGCAGAAAAAGCTTTTGACAAAAACCTTCTTGATAAAAACCCTAGACACCTAAATATAGAAAGAACATACCTCAAAATAGTAAAAGCCATCTATGATAAACCCACAGCCAGCATATTACTAAATGGACAGAAATTGGAAGCATTTCCCCTAAAAACCAGAAAAAGACAATGTTGTCCACTCTCACCTCTCTTGTTTAACACAACGATGGAAGTTCTAGCTATAGCAATCAGACAAGAGAAGGAAATCAGGAGTATTCAAATAGGAAAAGAGGAAGTTAAGTTATCCCTCTTTGCAAACAATGTGCTCTGGAAAATACAATGGTATCTGACAAAAACGTCCTCGCACTCATAAGAGATTTTGGCAAAGTCTCAGGGTATCAAATCAATGTGCAAAAGATAGTCACATTTTTAGACATCACCAACAACAAGCAGAGAACCAAATAAAAAGTATAATCCCATTCACAATGGCCACACACAAAAAATGAAATATCTTGGCATCTTCCTAACTAGAGAAGTGAAAGACATTTACAACAAAAACTACAAAACAATGCTCAAAGAAATCAAAGACAGCACAAAGTATTCCATGCTCATGGATTGAAAGAATCAACATTCCTAAGATGTTTATCCTACCCAAGGCAATCAATAGATTCAACGCAATACCCATTACATTAACAACATCATTTTTCTCAGACATGGAAATGACAATACAGAAATTCATATGGAAACAAAAACAATACAAATAGGCAAAACAATCCTCAGCAAAAGAAACAAATCAGGAGGCATCACACTCTCAGACTTTAAATAAAGCTACAATGATCAAAACTGCCTGGTATTGGTACAAGAACGGGCATATAGACCAATAGAACAGAATATAGATTCTGGGAGCAAAACCTCAATTTCTCAACCAACTTATCTTTGACAAATACTCCAACAACCACCAATGGAGAGAGGAGAACCTATTCAATAAATGGTGCTGGGAAAACTGGCTGACCACATGCAGAAAATGAAACAGGACCCCAACCTATCACCATACACAAAAATCAATTTAGGATAAAAGACCTAAATGTAAAACCTCAAACTATAAGAATCTTAGAAAATGTAGGAGACACCCTTATAGGAACTGGAATGGGCAACCAATTCCTGATCAAAACCCCAGATGCCCATGCCATAAGAGATAAGGTAGACAGGCGGGATCTCATCAAACTGAAATGCTTCTGCAACGCAAAGGAAAACATCAAAAGAGTGGAGAATGGGACAAAATATTTGCCAACTGTTTATCTGACAAAGGCCTAACATCTAGAATCTACAAGGAACTCAAAACGTGCCAAAAGGAAAAAACCAAACAGCTCCATTACAAAGTGGGCAAAAGACATGAATAGACACTCCTCAAAATAAGATATATGAGCAGCCAACAGACACTTGAAAAAGTGCTCAGCTTTACAATCAGCAGAGAAATGCAAATCAAAACCACATTGAGATACCACCTAACTCCAGTAAGAATGGTTATCATTAACATCAGTAAGGGTACCTGATCCTAATTCAGGTGAAGTGAGTCCTAGCAGGAGGCCCCAAACTTCACCTGTACCTAAACCAGTTATGTACACAATCCTGACTTGCAACCCACAACTTTAAAATAAAAAAATAAAAAATAAAAAGTTAGCTCTCATCAGAAAAAAAGAAATTACTTTGTAAACTTTTCTGTTAAAACCTAAGACACAAGCATACACATTAGCCTAGGCCTGCACAGGGTCAGGATCATCAATATCACTGGCTTCCGCCTCCACATTTTGTCTCATAGACAGTCTTCAGAATATGCATGGAGCTGTCATCTCCTATGACAATATCTTCTTCTGGAATACATCCTGAAAAACCTGCCCAGTGATGTTTTACAGTTAGTTTTTTTCAATTAAGTAGAAGTACACTCTAAAATAACAATAAAAATATAGCATAGTAGACATGTAAACCAGTAACAGTCATTTATTATTATTTTCAAGTAGCATTATATACTGTACATAATTGTATGTGCTATACTTTTTTTTTTCTTAAGCTGGAGTCTCACTCTGTCACCCAAGCAGGAGTGCAGTGGCATGCTCATGGCCATTGCAGCCTCGACCTGCTGAGTTCAGGTGATCCTTCCACCTCAGTCTTTCAAGTAGTTGGAACTACAGGTGTGTGCTACCATGCCCGGTTCATTTTTTGATTTATTGTAGAGACAAGGTCTCGCCAAGTTGCCCAGGATGGTCTCAAACCCCTGGGCTCAGGAAATCCTCTTGCCTTGGCCTCCCAAGGCTCTGGGATTACAGGTTTGAGCCACTGTGCCTGGCCTGTGCTATATACTTTTATATGACTGGCAGCAGAGTAGGTTTGTTGACACTAGCATAACCACAAACACATGAATAATGTCTTGCTAGCTAATCATAATTTTTCAGCTCCATTATAATCTTATGGGACCACCATCATATATGTGGTCTGTTGTTGACCAAATGTCATTATGTGGTGCATGACCATACATATTCTTTCTCTCCTTAAGAATATTCTAAGGTATTCTTGAGATGACCTTCCCACCTCTTTTCTCCTCTCCATGTAGCATAGATGCTATCTATTGAAGAAAGTCATTCCCGACCACAACACTCCAGGATGGCTTGGCTGCGTCTCCTACATTTTCCCATGACATCTCTCAGCTTACTTCTTTTCTAGCATTTGACACAGGAATACTTTATCTTAATTACCCATTTACCTTGTCTGTTGTCCTCATTAAACCATGAACCCCTTGAGGGCAGGATAGTCCCTGTCATGGTTGTATTTCTGTAACTTAGCACAGTGGCTTCTGAACAAATATTTGTGGGTTGATTAATAAGGATTACGAGGCGTTACAAAGCAACAAAATATTCTAATCTGACCTCAAGAGAGAAGATTTTGCTTATAAATCATAGACAGTATGTTTAGACCAAAAACTCTAATAGAAATCTAGCTATTTAAACTTTGAAATTTTTTTCCAAGGACATCAAATTGAATTTATCACTTCCTGTGAGAAACTGTGCTTAAGTATAAACGTGCTCACAATTATATCTTTACAGATATAGCCCTAAAAGAACTACATGGAATCCAAGAGAAGATTTCTACAAACTTGCATAGCTGTTTTGAAACTAAATTTTTCTTAAACCACGCAAAACAAGTACTTTAGATTAACAATAATTCTAAAATGCTTACTCACCAGTACTCAGAATTTTGCTCATCTTCATTGTGGATACAAGGTGAGTGAAATCACAGAATTTACAAGCCAGCACTGACATAGGAAGAACTTAATGAAATATTTGTAATGTTAATGAACCTAAGGGCTTGGAAGGCCCAATGAGATCACTAGGTTCATCCATCCAGTGTGTGGTTTATACATTCATTCCGTTTTTTAGAGTACTTTTTGACATCATTTCAAATTGGTCAACTGGTTACAGAGGTGGGTGAAACGTATAATCCATAACTTAGGAATGCCTGTTCACACATACCCTTGGCATTATTATCCACTCACCTTTATTCAAGGCTCTTACTATACCTAGAACATTGTAAAATTTTTTTTTAAAAATTCACATCCTTTTGGACATCAACACAGTGAATTTAATTTGTACATGTAAAATATATTTATAAATAAAATTATAAATTTTGTTTATAGCATTGTTTACCATTATAATTATTAAATTTATTCTATTTCTATAAAATTTAATGGAATTCAAAGTTATTTACTTGGCCTTGGCAGAGGTGGTATTAAGAGCTCTGTAGATCAGAAAACAAGCTAACTCATTTTTCACAAATACCTTCGCCATGATACTCCAAATGATAGCATGATAACATAAATATATACAGCATAAGTATCTACATATAAGAGAAGAGATTTTTAGATTGAGCAGGATATAAAACCATTGGTATCATGTAAATGCAATCCTGTCACTTGCTCTAGTTTGCTAAGGAAGAAAATATTGGACATTACAGAAGCAATTTAATCAGTGCATAATTCTTTATTCTTTGGGTTAGTTCATGTAGGAGTAAATGCAAGATTTTGTTTTATAAGGAACTACATTTCTAAATGAGTATGAGAGAAAAATGTCAAATATCCACACTTTATTAACTCATCTATCCTTTTAATTTAATGTCTCATTTATTTTTTTCTAATAATAGTGTTTAAAGTGCCTATTGCTTGTTCATTTTGACAACTTATGCAATTTTTCTGATAAAGTTTCATTTTTAATCTCTGTTCAAGTGGTTTATCTTCTAGCATTACCAAAGGCAAAAAGAACCAACTTGGATTTATAGTGTGTGTGTGTGTGTTGCATATCCAGCCTTTAAAATATCATTTAAAATTCCATAGATTTATTATCTAAAAGGACATCTAATTAAGTAAAAAAGGAAGCCTATGTTAGCTGAGTCAACCTCAGTATCTATTCCTTTGTATAAAGGGCTTTCACATGCCTTTCTCCTCAATTCTGAAAGTACACGGTTCCTTATTCCCTTCACCATGAATAAGGCCGACATTTGACAGCTTCACAAGGCTGACAGGGTTACCCAACAGCCCACCCTCCCTATTCTCAATCCAATTAGACCTCTAATCCTCCAGATGAAAGGCCCAACTGCTCACGTTCCTCATGACAACGACAGCTATTGATTATTTGTCACTGCAGCTAACACCTTCCCTGTCGAGGCTGGTCTGACAGAAGCAAACCTACCAAATTAGACAGCACTTTATCTGCCCTGGAGGCCAAATGGCACAACAAGTAAAGGCTAATAAATGGTATAAAAATGAACAAATCATAACATTATGACAGGCTGATCGTTGCCAGCAGCCTCCCAGCTCAAGCTTGATGTTCAGTTAGACTTGCTCCTTCTCTTTCCCCTCTGCTCTAGCTCCAACTTTGACTGAATTAAAGGCCAGAACAATTAAGGCATTTGACCAGCAAAGATAAGCCAATTGAAGTATCACCAAGGGAAATAAATGTCAATAACTGACTGCCATTTGTCAATACAAACATTCTGGAGATGCAAATGCTGAGGCCTCTGCTCTCCACTAGGCTGCACTGACTCGCTTTCCAAGGAGAGTCAGCTCCAAGGGACAGTCTGTGGCTATTTAACCAGGAGGAAAAAAAAAGGAAGAAGAAAAAAAAAAAAAAAGAAATATTCAGTCCCAAGAGAGGAAGCATTCTATGAAGAACAAGCAGGAGTCATTGAGGGTGGGGATGAAGGACAGTTGAGTAAAAGAGAGATAGCAAAACAGGGCTATTCTTCTTTCAAAAAATAGTCTAACATTAGACAATCACCAACCAAGTGGAATGTCATGATATTCTTTCAGTCATGATACATGCATAATGTAAGAAATGCTAGACCACCTGGGAGAGTTAATAAAACTATAACTTTAGAAGTATACTCATTCATTCGACAAATATTTTTTCAGAAGCAACCATATACTTGTTCTAGGCAATGGGGATAAAGTAGTGAATAAAACACATTTTTAAAAAACCCCTAACTTCACAGAGTTTACATTCTAGTGGGGTGAAAGATAATAAGCATGATAAATATATATATTTTAGATAGTGCTAAGTGCTAAGGAAAAAATATAAAGCATAGTAGAAGGAATACAATGTGTGAGGTAAGAGGGGTATTAGGATAGCCAGGGAAGGGTTTACTGAGACAAGACTTTTGAGTAAAGAACTGATGAAAGTAAGGGAGCTCAATGTGGAGAGGAAATAGGAAAAGATTAAAAATAAGATCATACAGATAACAGAATTCAGAACACACATTAAAAGACTTCATAAGTCATAGGATGTACTTAGGGTCTTACTCTGAGATGGAAAATCCTTAGAGGTTCTAGAGCAAAGGAACAATATGATTTGACATAGATTTTAAATAATCAATCCAAGCCGGGCTCGGTGGCTCAGCCTGTAATCCCACGCCTTTGGGAGGCTGAGGTGATTGCCTGAGCCCGCAGGTTCAAGACCCGCCGGGCAGTGAGACCTCATCTCTACAATAAATAAAAAAATCAGCTGGGTGTGGTAGCGCATACCTGTAATTCCAGCTACTTGGAA
>NW_007044713.1:0-9269 GCF_000164805.1 Carlito syrichta | reverse complement strand
AGGTCGAGGTTGCGGTGGCCGGGAGCGGCCACTGCACTCTAGTCTGAGTGACAGAGTGAGACTCCAACTCAAAAAATAAACAAATAAATAAATAATCAATCTGGCTGATACCTGGGCATAGACTGCAGGGGGCAAGAGCAGAAACCATTTAGGCGGCTACTATAATTATCCAAATAAGGCTACCATAATAATCCAATCTAACATGATGGTGTATATGACCAAAGTGGTGGCAAAGGGGGTGGTGAGAAAAGTGGCTGAATTCTGGATAAATTTAGAATGTAGAGTTAACAAGATTTGTTAATGGACATCAGTATCATATAGGTAAATAGGACGTTGCTCAATACACATTAGTTGAATTGAATTGAATTTGTAGAAATGGTTGATTCTAGGTCTGGAGCAAAAAATATAGAAATGAACCTGGATTATTTGGACATAGCAGAGAGCAAGTAAGTTATCAAATACTAGGATCCTGTCAAATGGATCCAGAAGCCAACCTAGGGCCCTCTCACAGAGATAGAGTAATTTGCATATCAGTTAAGGATAATAACTTCAATGAATTGATACAGCAAATATGTTAAAATGATACTAAAAAATTCTAGGCCTGGCCCTGTTCATAAAGAAAAAATAATTGGTTTTCGTAGAAGGATGCCAGGAAACCAACTCATTATTTTGAAAACTGTTAAATAAAGAGAAAGAATCAAGCATTTATTCTTCCTTTTCTATATCAACTGTGCCATTAAGTAATCTAATAGTAAATAAGTAGACATTTCTCTCTAATAAATTATTTCAGCTAGTGATTGTAGAAGGTATGGTAGAATTAGAATATCTCCATTTTGCAACACCTAATGAACACTTGGTTCTAGGCACTGAGCATCAATAACTACTAATATCACAAAAAATAGAGAAAATGAAACATTACTTCCCTCCAAAGGATGAATGTACCACAATAATGAAGTAGTTTTGCCAAAAAATTGAACCATAATCAGATCAAACCTTGAGATCCAATAACTAATTTACAGGGAACATAGAGGAGTCAGGAACAGGTTAATTACACCTGGAGAGAGAATCAACAACCTACTGAGACAATCAGTCTAGACTGAGACATCAAATTAGGGTAGGGGTTAAGTCACAAATTATAAGGAAAAAAAGAGACGGTTGTAATCTACAGATTAAAAAAGACTTGCATATCAATCAATCACAATATATAGGGATCCTGATTCAAATATATATAAATAAATAAGAACATTTATGACATTTATGAGACAATTGGTAATTTAAACATTGATGGGCTATTTTATGATACTATGATGTTAGGTGATTCTTGCTCATTTTTTGAAAAGTATTGTGATTACATTTTTAAAAGTCATTTTCTTTTAGAAATACATATTGATATAATGATACATCTATAACATCTGGGATTTGTTTCAACATGGGAAGGGTAGAGGTGAATGAAGCTATAGATGAAATAAAATTGGCATGACCTGGTAATTACCAAAGCCGCGTGATGATACATGGAAAGTCATATTATTCTACTTTTGAAAGTGTTTTAAGTTCTCCCTAATAAAACATTTAAAAATACACAAGGCTTTAAAACAATCTCATATCAGAGTCATTGACTCCTACTTTCACATCTATAATCCACCAGTAAATTTGAGATATACTTAAAATTGGTTACAATGTGGTGACTAGAACTAATAACAATGTATTGTATACTTGAAAATTGCTCAGAGAGTAGATTCTAAGTGTGCTCACCACAAATAAATATGTGAGCTAATGTATATGTTAATTAGCTTGATTTAGTCAATCTACAATGTATATGTATTTTAAAACATCATGTTGTACACCATAAATATACGCAATTTCTTTAAAAAATTTTTTTTATTTTAAAGACGTGGGGTGCAATTCAGGATTAGGTATGCAAGTGGTTATTGTACAACACAATTTCTATGTATCAATTAAAATAAACAAACAATTAGAACAAAAATGAAATTAGACTACTTCTTACTGTTTCTGCCACTAACACTCTGGTCCAAGCCAACATCAACTCTCACCTTCCTAATTAGTCTTTCTTCTGCACTCATCCTTTTGACAGTCTCCTCAACTCTGCAATTTAGAAAGAGCCTTTCAAAAGTTAGACCATATTTTCTGTGCTCAAACCTTTTAATAACCTTCCTCTCTTGTGTAGTGTAAAAGCAGAATCTTTACATACAACGTTTCCATGATCTCTGAACTTATCCTTACTCTACTAGAGTCACAGTAGCCTCCTTGCTGACTGTTCCTTCTAAGTACTAAGTGTGCTCCCATCTCAGGGTCTTGCACTAGGAATTCCCTCTCTCTGCAAGAAAAAGGTTCTCTTATAACTTTTAGGTCTTTGCTTAAATATCACTTTCTTAAGTGAGGCTCACCTTGATCCCTCTATTTTTATTTGCAAAACCCTAGACTCCCTATCACCCTCACCTGCCTTTTTTTTCCACAGCACATATCCCCATCTGACATAATGCTAAATTTTTTTTAAAAAAATTAATTTGCTTGTCTATAATAAAACGTAAGCTCCTTGAAGTCAAGAATTCTTTTGTTATGTTCACTGCTATACCCCAAACACATAGAACAGTACCTTATAATTAGTAGGTGCTCAGGGCTCAATAAATATCCATTACTAAATGGATATTTACCTTGGGAGGCTGAGGTTAGTGGATTGCCTGAGCCCGCGGGTTTGAGACTAGCTTGGGCAACTTGGCGAGACCTCATCTCTACAGTAAATCAAAAAATTAGCCGGGTGTGGTAGCGTGCACCTGTAGCTCCAGCTACTTGGAAGGCTGAGCGGAAGGATCGCCGGAGCCCAGCAGGTTGAGGCTATGGCGGCCGGGAGTGGCCACTGCACTCTAGTCTGAGCGACAGAGTGAGACTCTAACTCCAAAAAAAAAAAAAAAAAAAAAAATTAAAAAATGGATATTTAGTATCATTTCAGTTTTCAGACAAGTGCTTCCCCGCTCCCTCACCTTACTCTGAATTCAGGGAACAGACCAGTGCTTTTTATTGCTACACTTCTCAATTAAGCTTGTGGGGTGAAGTGTGGGATAACAACATGCTAGGTATTGCATATATTTGTTACTGGAAAAGCTAAGTGACTATCATTTAGTCACATATGGGAGAGAATACCCACATTTGCTAAAATAAAGGAAGAACATCAAGGTAGGGTAAGGAATCAGTCACCCTAGTTGTAAGCAGAGTCTATAGAGGTGGCTTTCTTGTATCCTGGAGCTGAAGGTCAAAGCGACTAGAAGGAATTCCATACAGGTGGCCTACAGTAGCCTATGGCCATTGCTTTAGAAAATGGTTAGGTTCACAAAGCTCTGTAAGTGTCCAATAGGCAACTATTTGTCCTGGGAATCAAAGGGATGGAAGGAGAGTCTGCCATAGAGCTTCTGTGAAGATTTTTCTTGCTATTCAAAAGGTGATCAAAATATGGCTATTTAATCTTTCTTCTTCTAGATATTGCAGTCTACGTGCAATGCCTGGAACTTAGGCAGCCACTTTGAAATTAACTCTAATGGAAGCTAGCCTAAAAGTACAAGACAACACACTGAGGACAGCAGAGAAGAAAGAAAAACCACCACCACCACCCAGGTCCTTGCTAATGTCACTGAGCCACTGAGTTAATCAACCCTGGATATTACCTTTTGTTATGTAAGACAGATTGATGTATAAAATAATAAACGTCCTTGTCATCTAAGCCTCTTTGATGTTACCTGTAGAAAAAGCACACTAATGCTGCAAACATTCACAGTGGATCCAAATGACTATAGAGCCACATTAAGCAAATATGAAATATCCTCAACTCTAGTTAATTGTGCTAGTAGCCTATTTCTTACTATTATCCAACTTAGTCTATTATTTCTGGCTACATTTTGTGGCCTACATGGTGTCTCATGTCATTTTCTAGCATTCTATCCCAGGTTCTATCTTTCGTGTGAGATGCTCCTTGCGGCTAGTCTAACTGCTTCTCACTCTGCAGGTTTTAGTTTAAAGTCTTTTGAGCTGAAAAACAATGAATGAGATTGATAATTATCTTCTTGGGTCCTTGTGGCCCTCAATGTTTCCCAGTAGAAGTTCTCCATCTGTATGCTCCTGCTCCCCTTTCCTCGGTTTTGGGGCTTACTATGGCCCTAATCAAGAGAAGATTTAAGTTTAGTTCATTAGTGAGATTGGTGAGAGTCAAATTAGTCTGAAGGCCTTCATATGGTGGTCCAGATAATATAATTCAGTTTTGTGTCTGGCTTCTTCAATTTAGTCTCAATCTTGTGACCCACAGTATAGAAAGTTGATGACTATCCATCCACTCAATGGTATGATGGATTTTTTTTCAGACAATAATAATGCATGCCTCTTGTGAAAATGTTTTACTATATTTAAAACCAAGAATTTTCTTATAATTCCACTATCAGAGATTTCCACTGCTTCTTAATCATATAGTCTTCAAAATTTTACAATGTATATGATAACATGTGGAACTATGTTTATTTTAAAAATTATTTACAAAACAGGTTTTTATTATACATATTCTCCTGCAACTAGCTTTCTTCAGTTAACAGTATGCCCTAGACATCTTTCCACGACAGCACATATGGATTAATTAATATCATTATTATTCTCATTTTTCAAACAAAGAAACTGAGGATTATGAGATAAAGAGATAAATGTCACACAGCTAATAAATAAATGGGCAGGGACTTGAATCACTGTAGGTCCAACTCCAAGGACTATTTTCTACTCTTTGGATTATTTTAAGTGACTGCAAAGCATTCTACTGTATGAAAAAATAGAATACCTTTAACAAGGAACTATTATAATTTACATGTATTTCCATTTTCTGCCATTAGAAACAATCATGAATAAATCATCTTTGTACATATATATTAGCATATTTTTTTCTATTTTATTTTATTTTTTATTTTTTTGAGTTGGAGCCTCACTATGTCATCTAGGCTAGAGTGCAGTGGCAAGCTCATGGCTACCGCAGCCTCAACCTGCTGGGCTCAGGCAATCCTTCTGCCTCAGCTTTTCAAGTAGCTGGAACTACAGGTGTTTGCCACCATGCCTGGCTAATTTTTTCACTTATTGTAAAGATAAGGTCTTGCCAAGTTGCCCAGGCTGGTCTCGAACCTCTGGGCTCAGGCAACCCTTTTGCCTCCATCTCCCAAAGTATGGGATTATAGGCGTGAGCCACCATACCCGGCTAGTGTGAGTTTATAAGGTACATCTCTAGTCATAGAATCTAGAGTCAAGGAGCATGCAAACCTTTACTGCTTTCTTCCTCCTTCTCATCAGGTTTTAAACTCATAATATTATGTGAAGTGCAAAAGAGCATATACTAAAAAAAGAAGAGGAAACATGGAAGTATATATATATATATGAAACACAGGAAAGGCAAACCAGAAAACAGCAAAATTGGTTGTCTACAAGAGATAGGGGAAATGGGATAGAAAGGATGTGGAGGTGAGTGAAACTTTTCTAAATCTTCCTTTTCAGGTAGTTTTGACTTTTGGAAAAACTAAATCAGTAAGGATGGGAAGGAGGAGAAGCTTAAAATGAAATCTTAAAATGAAATCAAACTGAAAGAAATGAACACAACTGTATTTTAAATACACCATGGCAAAGAACACCACTGAACGTGAAAAAAATATTATTCAAGTAACTTACAAACACAGCATACCATACACCCTCAGTTTGAGCCTGGTGGTCAGGGAAGAGTAACAAACAAATTCAGTATAATTTTTATTAAGTTGGAATTTTTTGTAATGGGACATGTGAAACTATTTTGAAACTATTTCAGATATATCATCGTACTGAATGAGTAAATGTGTTGATGATGCTGGAAGACAGAATTTTCGTTAGGTTAATGGATATGCAAACATGGAGTAACAGAAGGCAAGAAAGAAACCTGTAAGGATGGATTAAAATTGGGGAAATCAATGTGAACTCATGATTTCTAAAATATGTACATGCATGTATAAGGCAAACACACATAAAAGCAGGGAGAAGAGTAAAATGTACCCCCGTGTTATCATTTAACATTCCAGTATTCTGTTTATTTTTTATAAATTGGCAAGTAGAGCTAGAGGCTTGATCAGACTATGGTTTGCCTTTGTAGGGGCAAGAATATGTCTTAGAGGGTGGCGTGGATTCGTGGATTATATCAGGAGACACATAATGTCTACTCCTTTTGGTTTTGGTGATGTTAAAAATCATCAAGAGGTTCAGATGTTGTTATCTTGATCCATCTATTATCAAGTTCCCCATCAGTCTTTCTTCCTAATGGTTTTAGTATTTATTGATGATCATTGTCCAGATTCATTATTTCATTACTGTTTGCAAAATAGTGAAATTTTATTTTTATCATTTTTCCTACATTTATCTGCTGGAATTCATCTATAAAAAAACTTTATTATTGGTTATCTTGAAATCCAGTTTATAAGAAAAGGCAGAATAAATGCCTAATATTCTCCTTTTAATACTAGTTTTTAGAATAATGAGTTGGTCCTAACAACCTCCTAAAGTTACTTTTCAAAAAATTAGTATTCCTGGACCAGTCATAGGAGCCCACACCTGTAATTCTAGTATTTTGGGAGGCTGAGGCAGGAGGATCACTTGAGCCTAGGAATTTGAGACCAACCTGGGCAACAAAGCAAGACCCTTTTGCTATAAAAAAAAAGAAAATTCATCTTAACTCATGGTTTTAACATATTTAATGTGTTTCTATCCACTGAAGTCACTGTCTTTTTGCTACTCAAGTTGTCCATCTTTGGAAGCTTCTTCAAATTTTCTTCTGATATGACCCGGCCCCGATATGCTTTGTTAGATTCCTTGCCATCCAGTATGACAAGATAACCCAGTCTCAATTCACACATTTCTTGTCCCAATCTGTAAGCAACCACTTCTCTAAGGAGTCTGGGTTCTTTTAGTGATATTAAGAGACACAATTTGGGTGATAGAGATGATCATCAATACCAGGTTAGTCATTGCCTCTAGGCCTTTTCAGCTAAGAAATTCAGCAATATGAATTCTTCCCAAAATATTCACCAGTTTATATTAGTGTAACTTTGGGTATCTCTTATACTGAAAATCTTGGTTCTCATGAAATTAACATAAATATCCACTTGCTTTATCCTACATTGACACAGTGATCCATTCACTTGTGTTGTCATGTCAGATTAATAACAAAAGCATTATTACTAACAGTATGCTTACTGAATACTGTTTATAGGATTTCTTTGTAGAACTCTTTGTCCTTAGGATGTATACTACTAGGACTGCAGAGTCAAATTACTATGTTTTAAAGTCACTTGAATGTGTCTCTGTATACTTAAGCTACCAACTTGATATACAGGTTTCTTTGCTTCGTTTGGTTATCAATCTTTAAGGACTGCTCATTGTAAACATTTAATTATGAAAACAATTTACAGGTTTCTAAAATCAAAACTACAGAACAAAATATTTTTAGAGAAGTCTAGCTTCTGTCCCTACGTCCACACTAACTCCTTCTCTTCCCATAGCTGAGTCTTTATTCATTTTTCATTTGCTCTTCCATCTTTTGAAAACATAAGAAAATATGTATTCTCTTCCCTTTCTTGGAGAAAAAGTTGCATATACTCTTCAGCACCTTATTTTTTTCTCTTAACAATAATCCTGGAGGCTACTTCACAGTTATATATAAAATATAGAATATCATACCCACTATTTTGCACATACTTTTTTTTTTTCATTCCAGCAGATCAAATAGTATACAAAATATTTCTCATTACGTTTTACAGATACATAGCATTTCATCGTGTGGATATACTCTTGTTTATATAACCAGTCCTCTAAAAGTACATATGCTTCAGGCTTTCTCCTTTACAAATAATGCTGCAATTAAATAGTCTTGTGCATATATTGCTTATTTTTCCCTTGTATGTAAGAGATAGATTTCCAGAAGTGAAAATATTGGGTCAAAGGTAAATGCATATTCTGGTTAATTTTGCTGGACATTGTTATATTTCCCTCCATAAGGGTTGTATCAGTGTTATGGCTTAAATGTCCCCTCCCCTAAAACTCATGCTGAAATTTAATTGCCATTTTGATGATATCCTCAAACCTTTCCTGTTGGGAGCCAACATCTATAGCTACATGGCTGAGGCCTGTAAAGGCCCATCTGGAAGATCGCCTCTGACATAGGATATCAGTTATACCTATGATATTGGCGTGTGATTGGTGACCAGTGTGCATACATGGCAGTAAAACTTATAAGTGAATCTCAGTACACTTGATGGAAGGTGCATGGCGGAATTGTTTCTGTCTTTCTAAGTTTAGCTTCTTTCTAGATATTTTTTTACTTCTATTTCCTGGTAGACTGGGTAGTCCTTGTTCCCGAAAGCTGTTTCCCCTAGGGCTAAGATTAGAAACTAAATTACCATGATAGTTCTGTCCCCTGCCCCTAGCCAGGTAGAACGTTTTCTTTTGTTTCGTTAAATTACCGAAACTCTGTCTGCTTCAGCCCATGGCCGCCATCTTGGAAGCCCGGCATTTCCTTGTTCAAGAGTGTGACAGCTACTATTTGATTTTTAGAGTAGACTTGTTGGGATAAAATATATACATATACACTCATAGCTGCGTAAATCTATGCTTGCTGTTTTGATTCCTTTTGCTACATTCTTCAAGTGTAATAGTTACTATATGATTTATAAAAGAATTAACGATAAGGTATTAGCTTAATAGGATATAGCATAGTATTAAAGTCCAATAACTAGATCATATGAAAATTAAAGTTTAGACATATGAAACATGAATTATAGTAAAGTTTTGTAGTTTAAGAATAAGTTTTAACTGAGTTATAAGGCATTATGTTAAATTGTAATAGGTTAATAGTATACTGACAGTTAAGTCATTTAACTAAACTTATAGATTATAGTATAGTGTTAAGTTGATAATATTAATTGTTAAAAATATTGGGAATCAGTGAACTTGGATTGAACCTAGAGTTAACTCAGGAAAGTTTTTTGTATTAATCAGGGTATAGAGCAAAGAGTATAATATGAATGATTCGTTGAACATTATGGAAAACACTTTGAACGATTTGTATTGAAATTGTGCACCTGTGACCTTGATGTAAGCACGGCAGGCATCATGGAATTTGAATTGTTTGCTTGGAAATTGCAGATCTCGTGGTGGTCTTGTGATGCATAGTTTGTAAAGCACGAAACTTGTACGCCCCCAGTGAGTGATTATCACAT
>NW_007044712.1:928137-928671 GCF_000164805.1 Carlito syrichta | reverse complement strand
CAAGCGGCAGCTGGTCTACGTGTTCACCACGTGGCGCTCGGGCTCGTCGTTCTTCGGCGAGCTCTTCAACCAGAACCCCGAGGTGTTCTTCCTCTACGAGCCGGTGTGGCACGTGTGGCAAAAGCTGTACCCGGGGGACGCCGTGTCCCTGCAGGGGGCGGCGCGGGACATGCTGAGCGCGCTCTACCGCTGCGACCTCTCCGTCTTCCAGCTGTACAGCCCGGCGGGCAGCGGGGGGCGCAACCTCACCACGCTGGGCATCTTCGGCGCCGCCACCAACAAGGTGGTGTGCTCGTCGCCGCTGTGCCCCGCCTACCGGAAGGAGGTGGTGGGGCTGGTGGACGACCGCGTGTGCAAGAAGTGCCCGCCGCAGCGCCTGGCGCGCTTCGAGGAGGAGTGCCGCAAGTACCGCACGCTGGTCATCAAGGGCGTGCGCGTCTTCGACGTGGCGGTGTTGGCGCCGCTGCTGCGAGACCCCGCCCTGGACCTCAAGGTCATCCACCTGGTGCGCGACCCGCGCGCGGTGGCGAGCTC